>NW_018744136.1:0-55701 GCF_001683475.1 Chenopodium quinoa | reverse complement strand
TAACAAAAATTTAAGACTTTGTAGTCTTTTTATCTACAAAAAAAAAATTTGATTTTAAAGTCTTTTTCAGTATGTAAGCAATAAAAAGACATCTAACATTTTTGCTAATTCTTATTTTCAATGAAGCAGACCCTGGGGGAAAAAAAAATTACAAGGGCGATAATTTTGAAATGTATTTCCTTACTAGTTCTTGTCAAAGAGAGCTCAATTAAAGAGTGGCGTAATATTTAGGGTTGTACACCGGTCCAAAATCGGACTGGACCTGGACCGGATCTGTTGGGACCGGGACCTGAATTAGTGAATTTTGAGGACCGGAGACCCGACCTGATTCAACAGGTCCGGTTTCGGGTCAGACCTGAACAATCAGGTCCGGTCCGGGTTTGGACCTGAACAGACCTGTTTTGTATTTTTTTCGTTTTTTTAATAACTAACCTGTTGGACCTGCATATGGACTTGTTATGATAATTTTAAACCTGTTGCATAATTTAATAATTACATAATCTCAAATTATCAATCACAAAATTACATAAATTCTATAAAATCCCAATTCTCAAACACAAAAAAATACTAAAAAATTAACAAATAATTCATAATTACATACTCTAAGTCTCAAATACTAGAAATACATAAATTCTCCAAAGACAACTTGAATTTTTACGAGTTGATTTCCCTTCTGTGTGATCCACACTAATATGAGTCCACGAAAACAACTTCATCGTATACATCGTTAGATTCGTCACGTTGCACCTCCAAATAAAAAACAATATAGGATATACTAGAATTTATTAATGAATGATAACAATGAAAATAAATTTGTACATAAAATTAATACTACCTTTCTCTATTTCCTCTAACTCTTTCAAAGTTAAAAACATCAACGATTGGCACTCCCTTAGCTCTAAGCCAATCTTGTGTGCAAAGTAGCGTTTGAACCATCTTCAATACAAAAGTATTACATAAATATGTATAAACAAAGTCATATTTAGATATAAACAAACTTGATTTTATAAAATAAAAAGATAAAGATGCATTACCTTAGGAGTTAAAGAACTCCGAAATGGATCTAGAGTACGACCTCCCGTACTAAAAGCAGATTCCGATGCAACGGTCGACAATGGGATGGCTAGTATGTCATGTGCCATGCGATTAACAATCAGATAACGCTGACCATTCTTACCCCACCAAGTCAATACATCTTGTTCTTCCTCCTCCGGCACTAATTGATCATTTAAGTACCTATCCAACTCACTTATCGCATACCCACTTGTCCCCTTCAATCGTTTTGCTCCTTCTTTTAGTTTTTTCACATAATTGGAACGCACTCCTATACTATTATCAACATCCATTGACATATTATCTCCACATTCTCTAGATTGGGTACTTTGAGGAATATTTAGAAGCATACATTTTTCTATATTCCTCAAATAAAGTGTAAGTGAACTCCTTCACATCATTAGCAAGTTTCACACCCTTTTCTGGTCTATGCATATCCGTAAATGTCAATTCAACAATGACCATCTTAGAGTGAGGGTCGAGAAGAAGAGCAACGTAAATGAACTTATTCATTTTATCCACATTCCCCCAATACTTATCAAACTTTTTTTTCATTGCAATGGCCATAGCTTGAAAATTCAAGTCCCTACTTTGTTCCCAATTATTCAACATATCATACATAGAAGCAATTTCACCTAAACCTTTATTAGCTGTCACATAATGGGAACCAGAAATTTGTTTAGTCAACACATAAAACCCCTCTAGAAACAATACCAACCTCTCCACTTTTTCCCAATCTTCGGGTTTAGGAGGCCTTTCATTGTCATTCAAATCCTCTCCATCAGGAAGAGATAACCCACTAAAAACATGTTGAAACTTCAAAGCCGTTTCTAACATTATGTATGTGGAGTTCCAACGAGTGGGGACATCAAAGGATAAAGAAGATTTTGAATCTATGTTCGCTTTTGCACAAGATCTTTGAATCCAAGTATTCTTGATGGGGAACTCTTAACATATTTCAAAGCATTTCTAACTCTATCAATGCACACACCATGCTGTCTAATACCATCCCACACAATTAAATTAATGGTATGAGCAATGCATCTAACATGAAGATTTTTTCCATCATTAACACATCCTGTTCTTCTAACCATTCTATTCAAGTGTGCACAAGCAACATCATTTGAAGAAGAATTATCAACAGTGACAGTAAAAAGTTTATCATCAATACCCCAATACTCTAAACATGCCTCAACTGCTTTTCCAATAGCCTCTCCTTTATGACTAGAAATTGGACAAAAATTTATGATCTTTTTATTCAATTTCTAGTTATTATCAATGAAATGAGCCGTAAGACACATACAATTAATTCTTTGTATTGAAGTCCAAGTATCAGTGGTCACATAAATTCTTTGACATGTCTTAAACATTTCTCTCAATTTCACTTTTTCACTATAATACAACTTTAAACAATCACGAGCAATGGTAACACGAGATGGAATGTGAAATTGTGGACATGCAACTTGCACAAAGTGCCTAAAACCAGATTTTTCCACATGCTTAAATGGTAACTCATCAACAATAATCATGTGAATCAATGTCTCTCTAACATCATTCAAGTTAATAATCCTACTCCCACGCTTTAATTCACCACTCTCATGTTCTTGATCAAAATACAATTTAGTTTGCTTTTCTTTGCCCTTTTCTTTCTCTATATTAACATGATTACCAAGAACATGATTCAGCATGGTTTTTAACATTTTTTGAACCATTAAGATTACCATCAGCAGCAAAAGTTTTAGGATAAAACTTACATTCAGCTCGTAGTTTTCCATTCTCGACATACTCTAAGTAATATTTCTAATACTCAGCTTTCCTCTTATTACTTTTTTTGCTCCATGTATATTCTCGCCCCGCTTTAGCTTCTAGTCGAGGCAAAGTAGATTGCAATTCTTCCATATCCTTTTCAAAAAGTGGCTGTGACATTTGTTGAGAAAAAGCAACAGACCTTTTAGATTGAGAGCTCTCCATCTACAATATAATTGTATACAATATAAGTAATTTTTAAGTAACAATTATAAACACATACCATTTTATAAAAAATTTGAGATCAACTTACATTGCAAGAATAAGAATCCGTGGTTCCTTGTTGATCCTAAACATATAAAAACAATAGAATTCAATAAACAATTCAAAAAAAAAAAAAATACATACACTGTAAAAAAAATAAAAACAGAAAAATCTTTCTTTTGAGGTTAATTATTTGTGATACATGACAATGAACAACAGGTTAAATTATTATATATATATATATATACAAGTTAAATTATTTACATCAAGTTAAATTATTATAAAAAAAAATTGATACAATGTAAAAAAAATAAAAACAGAAAAAACGGAAATTAAACTCACAATTCGAAAGAAACCAAAATTCAACAAGAATTCGAAACAAATGAACTAAAAGAATTCGAAAACAGTTATTTAAACTCAAAAAAAACCAAAAAAAAAAAAAATGAATTAGAAAGAAATGAACTAAAAAAAAAATAATTCAACATGCAAACATCAAACAATCATTATAAGCAATTAAAACATGAATAAACATATAAATTCTCACACTTAATTCATTAATTTCGAATACAAAAATACCCAAACATAATTAGATTTACATTAAAAAAAAAAAAAAAAAAAAAACAAACTTACAATGCCCGGAGTTTTCGCGCGCGGTGGCTGATGCAGCATGCAGAAAGGGTTTTCGCACTGGTGGGCGGTGGGCATCTGGTGTCTGGTGGTCGCCTGAGGGGAGCGTGCAGCCGGTGCAGGTGCAGGGTGCAACGTGAGGGTGTCGGCTGAAAGAGTGAGGGGTTAGGGTTAGAAATGAAAACTGATTACTTGTTTTGATTTTTGAAAAAAAAAAAAAAGCCACACAATTTTACCGGGTTTCAGGTCCGGACCTGAAAATCCCCGGTTTTAGACCGGATCTGGATTAGAACCGGAATCCCTGAATTTCATAGACCGGGACCGAACCTGAATCTACAGATCCGCTCCCAATAGGTCCGGTTTGGGTCGATTTTCAGGTCCGATCCTGTTTATGTACACCCCTAGTAATATTGATGAGTTTATTGACTGAGTCCCTAATACTATTAGCATTAGTTTAGACCTTGTAGTACTCTACTGTTGTCCTGCACTAAAAGTCTAAAATAAAATATTTTATTGTAATACAAAGGTTTTTTTACTTGCTATTTGGGCTTTATTAAAGGCTTTACTCTTAAATGGACCTGGTTCACACTAATTTATTGTAGACCACTAACATTAGAGACAATGTGGTTGTTTTATTAATAAAAACAGTCACAACATTAAAGTAAAAGTTATTATGTTCAAATAAAAGTCATTTTGTATTATAAAGGCTATAAGAGGGTTTTTTTAATGAAATATTTTATATACTGATTAATATGAATAATAAAAGTCATTGTGTTTTAAAATTAAGATCACCGTGTTAAAATTAAGATCATTATATTCAACGTAATGTCGTACTTCAGGTTTACAATAATATTAAGGATTTTTTGCAAAATAACACCACAAAATTGTCACGATTAGGATTATAACACCACAAAAAAAAAAAAACAAAAAAAACCTTTTATTATAACACCACAAAAAAAAAAAAAAATAAATAAAAAAAGAAATCCAAAAATTGATTCCACCACCACTTAACGGATTTTTGGATGGCTCCATTAGTCGGACCCACCACGTACACATGTCAGTATTGCATTGGTTTAAAAAAAATTAAAAAAAAAAAAAAGAAAAATATCCTAAAACCCTAACCCAGCTCCAACCTCAGTGCCACCACCGGCAACCCTTGACCCCCATCGTTAGCAGCCCCCGTCCCCAACCATCGGCACTTGTGAAACCCACCTGAGCCGACCAGCAGCATGAAGCACCACCCTAGCCCAACCTGAGACGCCACAATCCCAGCTAGTACCGAAAATCCGGCAACCTAAACCCATTTGACCCACCCCAAAAAACCACCCTCTGTTACCTTTTACCCTTAAAACGACCGAAATCGACCATGGCAGCCCTCGATTGGTCAATTCGGCCGCCGATTTCAATGGTCATTTAAGGGTTGGGGAAATGGGGGGTATATTTCGCGGCGGTTTTTGCGGCGGGCTGAATGGGTTTGAAGGGTTGAGTGGTTTTTGCGGTGGTTTGAAGGGCTTGGGGTGGTTTGAAGGGAGGGGGAAGGGGGGAAGAAGTGGAGTCGGCAGTTATAAGGGTGGTAGGTAGGCTGCTTTCGCCGGTTTTTGTGGAGGCAGGGATGCCGGCGGCAGTCGGACGGCTGGGGCAGGTGGTGCTGGTGGTGATGGGGCTGGCTGGTTAGGGGTTATGATTTTTTTTTTTTCTTATTTTTTTAATTTCTCTTTTTCTTTTTATTAATTTATTTATTCAAACCAATATACACTTGACACGTGTCTTCTAGGGGCCCCACTAACGGATTCCATCCAGGAATCAATTAAGTGATGGTGAAATCAGTTTTTGGAATTTTTTTGGGGTGTTATAATAAAAGTTTTTTTTTGTGGTGTTATAATCCAAATCGTGACAATTTTTTGGTGTTATTTTGCAAAATTCCATAATATTAAAGGCAGCACAAGTTTTAATAAAGGTTATTATGTTAAAAATAAGGTTACTATGTTAAAATTAATGTCAATATAATGTCAGTTGCGTGCGTATAAGCCTCAGGTTTACAATAATATTATTGTGAACCAGGTCCACGCAAGATTTTGAAGCTCAAGTAGGGGGAAATGAAAATGATAGATAATTATTTATTATAAACGCAAACCGTTTGACTACCAAACATAACCTCAAAGAATATTCTAAAATGGATGAAAAACGTAAAGTGTTAAAAAATTTTCAAATCCGAAGATAGTATACCTATAATCATTCATGCTCAAAATGAAGATATGAATAGTGCTAAAAGTCACAGATACAAAAATGAGCTTGGGCCACACCGTACCCATAACAACAAGAGTTCACTGAATTCATAAGTTTAACGGGCTTGGACACAACTTTTTTGATTGTTTTATTAATATGGGATACCCTCCCAACATTTCCCCCTCCCCCTACTTTTACATTCGATAACACTTCTACTCGCATGTGAGCACAACTATAGCTGGGTCAGGGCAGTCGGGGCGGTTGCGCAGGGCCCCAAATCAAAATCTCAGTTTCATTGAAAAATATTTAAGCTATATAAATAAATCTTCTCATATGTTAGACAAATTAATAAACTAGCTCAATGGTCATAGCAGGTTGTTATAGTGGAATTTTAGTTAGCTTTCTTGTTTTGGGCCTGGGTTGTCATTCATGTTTTTGTTTCATTTTTAGTTTTTTTTTTTTTTTTTTTTTTTTTTTTTTTTTTTGAAGCAATTTTTAGTTCTTTTCTTCTTCTTTCTCTATTTTTAACCTATTCTTCTTTCTAATTTAACCATTAGCATCTTTTTTTTTTTTTTTTTTTTTTTTTTTGGAAAATTTAAAAGAACATATAATTTCCTTATTTTGACCAAGTGCTTAATATTCTACTTTAATGAAGGGGTGGATGAAATTCAAACTTGTGACCTTTGTGTCACGTTGGCATCGATATCACATTAAAGAACCAATTCAAACAAAAACTTAAACTGATGGTTGAAGCTCATGATTGGTTTATTTGCTCTTATTTTAATTTTATAATTTTTTACGCCGCCATAGATATTAATGGAAACTTAAATTCCTAATTATATTCAATACATTTCTTGCAAGTGTTAAGACCTTTTCTTCATCCAAAATAATCCTTTTAGCTTTTAAAGCCCGAAATCTATACTTATCTATATCTATACTTTATATATTAAATAGCGTTCCTAAAGACGTTTATATGCCACATCATTCCCTATTTTTTGCAATAGCATTGTGTCATATCATCTAACTCTCAACAAGCATTGTGTCACATTATCACTTAACAATACGTCATCATCACTTAACATAGCATTCCAATTATTATTGATAAAAAAAAAAAAAAAAAAAAAAAAAAAAAACAAAAAAAAAATCCATGTCATGGGCTTTGAACACTAAACCTCAGGAAAACAAGATCAAACCCCTTACCATCTTAGCCAATAATAAATCATGTCATCGATATAAATAAATACAATTATAAATGACACGCACAAAATAAAAGGGAAAAACTAGATTTGCTACTCTACTTGGAAAAAAAAATTAAGTGGAAGAGATTCAACCTTTCCAAACAATAGATAGTTAAAAATTGTCTTTCTATACTCTTTGTTAATTAGTAACATTATGGTTAACATTTGTACACAACATACTCAAATAACCTATGTTTTATCAACTTATAATACCACAATTATAATACATAGTTGATGTCGTAAGTAAAAATAAAAAATAAAAAAATCAGGATGATAAAAAAAATCATATAAAAAAATTTAATCAAAGCGGTAACCCGATGGAACGCTCGGGCCGCACACTAGTTAAGAACTTAAAAAGAAATTGGAGAGAAAGAGGGGGTTGTCATTCTATTCAGCCAATAACTAGTTTAAGGCCCAGGCGATGCCCCAGGTTTTGTTTAAATTAAAATGAAAAAAATTACCTTAAGTTATAATAGTATCCTGAAACTTTATCTTACGTTAAAATAATAAAATAAAAGGTAGAAAAAAAATGGGGATAGAAAGAGAGATGCAGTAGTATATGTTTTACAATTAAGTAGGGAATTGCATAATATGTTTAAAAACATTTGGACTCCAATTTAATGAAAAGTTACAACTCATAAATGTTAATTAAGTGATAGAATGATATTAATTGTGGAGTACAATAAAGTAAAAAAATGAATTTATTTACGGGGAATCAATGTCGTTGTCCACTTGATAGAACAATAATGTTATAAAAGTTGGAAATTCTAAGGAATGTGAGGGATTAAATATGGTCCAAATATTTACATGTGGCGCCATGTCATCATCCATGTAGTGCCAGGTAATAAATCTCATTAAATTATGACATGGAGTAATACATGTCATCAACATGTTGTCCCTATGAGATTGAATAATATTATAGATTATTTGAGTTTATTGCAACTTATAAGTAAATTTTAATTTGTTGTCACACCTAAAAAAAGTGATAGCGCGTTTTTTGCGCGACTGACAACACTGTGTGACCGTTTGTAAAAAAAAAAAAAGGAAGTAACTTTTTAACACTGACAGATTAATCCTTATTATACTAACAGAGTAACCCCTTATTATACTTTTTTTTTACATGCCCTTATTATACTTATTAAGTAACCCTTATATAATAATAACAAAGTAACCCCTACAACACTGACAGATCAACCCCTATATTACTCACTAAGTAAACCGACCTATAATTGTAACAAGGTAACCCTTATAACACCAACTGGGTAATCCAATAGTGGTTGGCCATACCTTGTTGCTAGCCACATAAAAGTTAGTGTTTTTTTTATTAGTTTAACTGTTTTAAGGTTTTTTTTTTTATTTTTTTTTATATAAAATAAAGTGACTAAGGGGTGATTTGAGTAGTCTATAATTTAGACACCAACATTTCACTCCTCTCCTCCTTTGGTAACAATGGTACTAACGGCTATGTTGAGATAATATGGTTTTGATGATCATAAAACAAATGATGCTTATTAACTAACTTGTGTGTTGATGTGCATATTAAATAAGTCATGGAGGATTGATCCTTGTATATCATGAAGATGATTAGAGCAACAATCAGTGAAGTTCCCATGAGGGTACTTCTAAAGAGAAGCTCCTAATAAATATGGAACAAGTATTTAAAGTTATATTATTACTAATTTATTATTATTACTTAATTATGTTAGTTTAAGAACTTTATTTATATACTTCACTTCTGTTTGATGAAAGTGTGTTAAGTGTACAGGTTTTTAGCTTAGGCACGTTCTTGAAAAAGGAACAAGTTCTAGAGTTGAAACAAAAGGAAGTCCTTGATCTCTACATGAAATACAATACAGACTAATCAAAGGAAGAAAATAGAGAAGTTCAATATTCCTTTAGGAGTCTATATACAAGATCCTATGGGAAGCACTATCAAGTTCCGTAAGAGGAACAATCAACATGCAGAGTAGCATGGAGCATGAAGACAGAAGATATGAGTTTGTTTTCTAGGATTCATGTACGTATGTAGAAACTTGAAAGGTATTGGAACTCACGGTACTAAATGGAACGTGAAGGAAGTACAAAATTGATCTTCTCTAAATAAGCGTTCAATTATATTGAATTCTTATTTAGATATTTTTTCTTAGGAAAATACTTTTGGAAGAAAAGATTTTATTTCGTTTTTGGAAAATAAACCTAGGATATTATTTTACAAAAACTTATCTTTTTTCTAAAAATATCTTTTATTAATCATGTTATTTTGACCGGCTTTTTCAAGGAAAATCAGTTGAGATACTTTAGTACCGACTATCCAAAGGAACTTATAAAAGTTTGTAATTGGAATAAGTATTCTTATTACGTTTAAGTTGAAAATTATTTTACTGGAAATTATTCTTCTGATTAAATTGATTAAAGAAATATTTTGAAAAATAAATATCTTGGATACCTTATTTTACAAAACGTTTTCTTTTTCTCCAAGGATTGATTTAAGCACTCCCTATAATTTCTCTCCAAGAAAACAATTTTCAACTACTTACCCATATGTCACATTCATCACTTCATCCCCACGTTCATTCTCCACTAAACTGATCATATTGGTTGTTCCTAAAGTTTAGGAGCACTAACTGTTAGTTGTAGAGAATATGGAGAAAGTGGGTATGCTTGGGTACATTATAAATAAGAGGCTTTATCTTCACTTTCAAATTGTCTGGCTTTAGTGAGTCATTCCAAATGGGTCTAACTTAAGTGGAAAAGATTTTCATATAATATATATTTTGTTTTCACGTAAGTACTACAAGTTCCAAGTTCCTAAATGTTCTTGAGTTTCTATGTATTAAAGTTAAATCTATTATTGAGTTGTAATTTGAGAAAAAAGTTGAGTTATCTTTTGTAGAGACTTAGAATTGAGTCTTGAGTTTTCAAGTTTCGGGGTTGAAGCTGCAAAGACAGTGGCGGAGCCAGGATTTTCAAATTGGGGGGACAAAAAGCTTAACTTGACAATAAGCTTAATTAAAAAAAAAACAAAAAAAAAACTCAAAAACACAAATTGGTTTCATGTACTACGTCGTTTTTGCTGGAATGAGTGATGGGACCTGGATAGCAGAATGAATCAATAAGAATGATTTTGACACAAATGTGGAACATAAGAAATAGGACCAAAGATTTAAATTCTGCTATGGCAATCCCAAATTGTAAAATGATTTATATTTATCAAACATTCTTATAGGAACACTAGTTTTAAAGGCAATATGTTGCAAGGACAACCATTAAATGTTTCTCAGGCAAATTTGGTCCTAGCTAATATTTTTGATGAGGGACCAAAGGAGGCATTGTATTTTTCGGGAATTCCATAAGATCAAAATGAAAGTAGTGCCTATTTGCTACATTCTATGTCCAACAAACCTAGTATAATAAAACACTTGAAAGTTACTTTGACTATATGCAATTGTGTGAGCATTTATACCTCAACTTTAAAGGGTATTAATATTGCTGGTTTAGAAAAGAAAGGGATAGGCAGAGTAGAGATGAATGAACCTTTTCCTTTTCATGTCATTCTATATGTTCTTTTCTGGTTTCTTTGTGCTGTTCATCAATTTCCACAATCCACATCATTACATAATAAAAAAACCTAAGATTCTAAATTTCTAATTCAACTTACATTTCAATAATTTAAATTCACAAAAACAGGGGAAAAATTTATAAACTATAAAACAAATCTTCAATACCAATAATTCAGAGATTAAACATTTCAATTTTCAATAAGTTCAATACTTCAAAGTTCAAAACTTTAATACCCACAAATGACAAATCCACAATAAGAGTATAAACTATAAAACAATTAAACAAGTAATAAACTAATAATTCAGAGATGAAATTCAGATTTACATACCTCCATTGATTTGGGTGAATTGGATCTAGCGAAGACCGGAAGATCGAAGACAGCAAGACACGAACTGTTGAACTTCAAGAGTCCAAGTCTCCAACTTTCGAAGAATCGAAGAGATCGATAACGAACCGGCGACGGGAGAAGACGCGAACGGCGAACGAACCGACGAAGTGCCGCCGACGAGCCTGATAACAGAGAACTCCAACTTTCGAACTTCGAAGAGAGAGAAACTGAGAAAGTTAGGGTTTAGTTTTGCAATTTCTTTTCTTCTTCTTTCTGTCTCAACAGCGTGTTTCTTTCCCTTTTTTTTAAAAAAGATTTTTTTTTTTTTTTTTTTGAAAATGGGGGGACAAGTGTCCCCACATGTCCCCTTCTAGCTCAGCGAGCATTTAGGGTAGATTTAGGTTCTAAAGGAACTTAAATTCTTATCGAGTTCCTATAGGTTGTAATAGTATTGTCTATATAGTGAAGTCGATTTAGAAAATCCCAAGTGGTCGTGGTTTTTCTTCTTGTTGGGCACAAGAAGTTTCCACGCTAAAATCTCTCTTGCACTTTTATTTGATCCATAACATTAAACGTTTTTAATTTTCGCAAAATGTTGGAACACTACTTCCTACACAATTCACCCCCTTCTTGTGTGCTCCATCCAAATAACATGTGGTATCAGAGCGGGAACTCAATATGAAGCAGGCAACCCTGTTGAGTTATGTTCCTGGTGAAGAAAGAGCACCTACGAGAAACTTGAAGATTAGAACTCAATCAAATACTATCTTTAGGAATTGAACATATGAGGCTGACTATTCCTTGATTTTAAAAAGTCGTACAAAGATCAAAGATTATATTTTTGAGGTAAGTTCCTAATCGTTTGGATCTTTATATATATGCATGCATGACTTATTTATATTTAATACATGTTCTCTTGTAGTATTTCTATTTCATATGTTTAAATTTATTTGAATTTTTTTATCGATTTTGGATGTTCTTTAATCTGTTTTGTTTTACAAGACAAATTTTTAATTTTTGAAATGGATTTTATAAACAGTTAAATAGAATTTTTTTTAGGGAACATATCTTGTAGAACAATACACATATACAACTTTGGAACTTGAAAATGAATTCTTTTGGCAAAGATATTATTTCTTAATTTTATGTTGCCAACAAATTGATTTTAATTACATGCATTATGATCATTCTACATATTTATTTTGTATAGATGCATGTTGTTTCTTGTTAGTAATAATTGTATACATTTTGTTTGATTAAAAAAATGTTTATTTGTCTACTCTTACTAACAAGAAGGAACTCAAATTAATTTGGGTTCCCAAGACCAAGAAATGTTTAAATGAGCAGGCTATATGAGAAGAGACAACCTAATGGATAACGCATATTGATTGTTAGTATGTATTTTCAAAGTATATACGAGCCCTTTTCATTAAAAGTCTATATAAGATGCTTGTAGAAGGTTACTTATTTGTAAATATAAATGGGTAAGTCACTTTTACATCCTTATGCTAATCTTTCTCATATTATTATATACAGTGTGTATATAGTTTAATCTTTTCATTGATGCTACATACTTTTCTTGTGAGCACTAATGCATAATTGTAGAAGAGATGATTTACAGGTTTATGATTGGGTCAATATTTGAAGCAATGGTCAACATCAAATTTACACCAAGAAAAGAAGAGATGAAAACATCCTAGATTCGTTATATAAGAAAAGGAAATAACATTGGAACCAAGCTAATATGTTTATTAAGTTCCAATTCCATCAACAGGTATGTATACGTATGCTCCTTTCAAAGATATGTATGTTCCTTTCAAAGATAACAGTACATATCAACGAATCAACTCATATGGAATATATTAGTAGAAGTTCTTTAAGCATTTTATAGGAATTTTATCTTGTGTGATATGAGTAAGGATATGTGTAGACACCTGATTGTGTCTCCCCGAAAACCAAACCCAGTGATGAGTATCTTTCACATCTTTTTTTATCGAGTTAGGTGAAAAGTTGAAGAGTCTCGTGAATTTCCCATTAGAATTAACCATTTCTAACCATTTCTAAAGAGTTTTAATCCAAAATCATTTATTTCGTGCCTTTAAACCCAAAATCATTCATTTCGTGTCCTTAAAATCATTCTTTTCGTGTCCACTTTATAAAAACGTCCAAACCAGTTTATTTTGATTCATAATCATGGTTTAATTATTGCTTAGTTGGATGGGGCTTGAAAAGAGCTTTCCAACGATATATTATAAGCCCAAATCCGACTTAAAACGAATAAGTTATGGCCAAAATACTAAACTAAGCCCAAACCGAACCTAGGTCCACCTTACCTACGACCCAATGATCGTGTGGAGGGTCCAATACCTTAATCTCAATCCTAAACCAATTAGGATTCATTAGGAAATTCTGTAAGCCTCTAGAAGGTTCTAATCTATCCTTTTTGAAAGATAAAGATAAAGAGTTTGAAATTGAATAAAACTCCTCCTTTTGAAAGTGCTTCTTCTACTCGAATTCAAAGATATTCAGATATGATTTTCGTGTCTCATAATTTTTATTCAAATCTTAGATTTTTGTATAGCCCTTGAAATTATCTTTCCAACGGTATATCATAATCCTAATTCCAAGCTATAACAAAAAAGATATGAAAGAAATACCAAACTCTATCCAAAACTGACACCGTCCCACTATTTCGGCCATATCTTTTAATCTACAAAAGATTTTAATTTGATTCTAATTGGGTTGGAAAGAAGACTTCAAGAGCTTTTTAACGACATACTTCCTCCGTTTCTTTTTAGTTGACACGTTTCTTTAGTCACGTTTGCCAATGCACAACTTCAACCATTAATATCTTTAATTACTGGTAAATAAAAATTATGAAAAGTTGATATTTTGAAAATATATATCGCGACGAATCTAACAAGATCCCACATGACTATATTTTTCATTAGGTATAAAGCACAAAACACAGTCAAAGGGGAGTGAGTGAATAGTGCTAAAATCAAAACGTGTCAACTAAAAAAAACGGAGGTAATATTATTTATCTTATTCCGATATCTGGATCAAAAGATATGATAAAAACAAAAACCACAAAAACTATTGTCCATCGAAGGAGTTTTATTCCTATTCGAATTCAGATCTTTTGCTAATCCTTCAACCCTCTTTTTTCCTTATAAATAGAGGTCATGTCACCCCTTTTTCAATCATCAACAAGCTTGATCACCAACAATCATCATCTAATTTCTCTTTGAGCTTTTCTTTAAGGTTGTAATAGTATTGCCTATATAGTGAAGTCGATTTAGAAAATCTCAAGTGGTCGTGGTTTTTCTTCTTGTTGGGCACAAGAAATTTCCACGCTAAAGTCTCTCTTGCACTTTTATTTGATCCATATCATTAAACATTTTTAATTTCCGCAAAATGTTGGAACACTAGTTCCTACACAATTCACCCCCCCCCCCTTGTGTGCTCCATCCAAATAACAGGCTAGCCATCGATAAATGGTCATGAAATTTGCTCGTCGAAAATTACGAAATTACTGTTGGCTTGGCCTTTAGTAGCATTGTAACCAACACTTTTTTTATTTCTAGCGTTGACAATTTCCGACGTCTTTGGACATCCATCAGCCAATGTTGTCGGAAATTACTGACTGACAGGTCGTTTGTACTCATAAGAAAAAAAATCAATAACTACATATTAAAAGACTCGTTAACACTGACACGTGTCATCTTTTGGTGTGTCTTTTTTTTTTCAAAATAAAATTCTATTAAAACAATAAATCTTATACAAAAATAATTCCCTAATCTTATACAATATAATTACTTAAAATCTTATACAAAATTACTTAAAATAAAATATTTCACATATCTTGGACAAAAATATTTATAGCTTTAAAGTAAAAATTCTTAACATAAATTTGCAATTCATTCTACTACAAGAAAATATTCATATTTTTTTGCCTAATAAAATATATTTAGATATTTATTTATGTATTAAAAAAATTAGAATGATAATTTAATAATGGTTATTGAAAATTACCGTGCATGGCATGGGAACTAACCTATTTTAAATAATAAACCCTCCCCCCCACCAGTCTACCGCTCCCTATCCTTCACCACATCACCAATCCACACCGCTAGCCACCACCACACCAACAAACCCCCACTACCTCTACAACACCTCTTCCCCGGTTTACCCCTCACCCCTACCCCCCTCCCCCCCCACTGCATGCACCCATCACCTCAAACCGATTAAACCAACTGTGATTCACCCCCACCCACAACCAAATAACCCGAAACCACCCACAAAAACCATAACAAACAACACATTCTTCCAATTTAAAAGCTCTTTATGCTTATAAATGCACAAACATCAAGACATATTTATTTGCAAATACATAATATTGAAAATTTTATAGTGGTCGTTTACAATATGACTATCATATTGTTTTCATACTTATATACTCCTGTCGTTTTTTTAAGTGTCCCACTTCAATTCTCAAAAATGGCCGTTTTTTTTTAAGTGCCCCATTACCAAATTTAGAAACCTTACTCAACTTATATATTATTTCTCTCTTCCTTTTGACCCCACCATCATTTTATAATATTTCTCCCTCTCACATTATACCTAGTGGTCCCCCATTTATAATTTTTTTTTTTATCTTACTTTTCCAAATTTTTTTTATTTCTAACCATACTTATTATTTTACTCTTTTGCCTAAAAACTCCGCACACACCCCAATGGGGCCGGGCACTTAAATAATGGAGGGAGTAATTTATAGTTGACATAAATTATATTTTAGTATAAAATAGTATTATCAACATTTTTTTTTATTTATCAAATTTTTAGTTTCATTTATGTAATTTATATTCTTATTTTATAGTTTATCGAAAAATATTTATTTTATATTGGATTAAAATTTTCAAAAATTATATTTGCATTGTAGATATTAGAAGACTAATCATGTCCATATAATCATTGGCGGAGCCAGCGTGGGTCCTGGTGGGTCACGTGACCCACCAAGTCCAAAAATGAAAGTTGGTTATGTAACCCTAAGTGCATAACAATTCCAAATAAATCTCGTAGCTCAGTTGGTAATTCATGCGTATAGGGTTGTCTCCTTGTTAGGTCGTGGGTTCGATTCCCACGTTCAGCATTTTACCTTTTTAAACTTTTCTATCTCTTCCTCTTTTCTTTTACATTTGTTTTAAGTCTTTCATACAATACTTCCCTATGTTTCTAGTTGTTGTGCTTGCTTTTCTATTTTTCCCCCTATTCTTTTTCAATATTTTTTAATATTTCACACTTTCGTATATTTTTATTTTCGATCTATTTGTTTATTTAATTTCAACCCCTTTTTCTTTTAATTTCACTTCCCTATATTTCTATTTTGCCATTATGGACTTATGGTACATAGCCATTGTGAATTTGTGATTGGCTTCTTATTCAATCTTCTCCTTCTTTTCTTATCATTCGACCTTTTTACTTTTCCCTTTTTCTATAATTCTAGTTTCTATATTAATTAAATTTTAATTTTCAAGATTTTGTTGATAAAAGAATAACAACTTTTATAATACATTTCTAAACAAACAAAATTTTCACAATGCAATGGTTCCCTTGAATTATTGGTTATAATTGTAACTTGAATTATGACATTAAATTTTATCATACATAGTCATAATTGTCGTACATTTGAAGTTTTCAAACCCATATGTTAATATTTACAATTATAATTGTACGTTCAAATTATTTAAAACTTAGGAAATAAATTGCTCTTTAAAACATTATTCGCTATAATAGATGGTGACCCACCAACTTTGAATTTCTGGATCCGCCATTGCATATAATGTGAAAAAAATTCTTTATTCAAAAAAAAAAAAAATTTGGTAAATCGTAAAAGCACGTCAGGTATGGTCCAATTCTTAGGCTCTTGCATGGTTTCTTGGAGTTCCAAGAAACAAAACACTGTTGCTCTATCCACTGCCGAAGCAGAATATGTGGCTGCTGCTGCATGTTGCTCCCAATTGCTATGGATAAAACAACAGTTGCGTGACTATGGCATTATTTTAGAGTGCGTCCCTATTTATTGTGATAACACAAGTGCTATTTGCATCTCTAAAGATCCAGTACAACACTCTAAAGTTAAGCATATACATGTAAGGCATCACTTTTTGAAAGATAATGTGGAAAAGGGCTTAATTAAGCTAGAATTTATTTCTACTGAATGTCAAATTGCTGATATATTAACTAAGCCTTTAAGCAGAGACAAGTTTGAAAAGATGCGTGTGGAATTGGGGATGCTACGGCTCAAGTGATTTTTGTTTGAAACCCCTAAGGTAAAATCGGATGGAAATAACAATGCTATGCTCAATCTTGTGTGCATAACACAGCTGAAATTACCCAGGGGAAAGATTTGTGAAGTATTGAAAAGTCACTTATACATACTTTTAATATGTTAAAAATATTGAGCCATGTTGTTTCAAGTTCCCTTTTCATCATTCTTTATTCTCTGTATTATGATCACATAAATTATCATCATAATTTACGATCAATTTGCACTTATCTACTTTTTCAATTTTTTTTTTTTCTGTTTCCGTTTTGTTATTATCTTTTTTTTTTTTTCTATAATTTTATCTTTTATTCTTTATCTTTTATTCTTATCTTTTATTTTTTTCCCTCCTAACTTTTATTTCTCTATGATTTTTTTTTCTATTCCTCATATAATTCAAAAATACAAAAAGATTTGCTTTCGTAAGATAAGGAGCCAGTATATTTTCTACTCCTTACTTTTTGTATATTCCTAATCTTTTAAATTTTATCTATCACTGTGTCAAGTTTGAAGTTTGCAATTAAACCATCCTACTAAATCCTACTACTAGTAAAACTACCCCACTACCTCACCCTATAAACCGTCACTTTTTCTCACCCTTCCCAATTAAATTTTTTACACTCCACCCTCATCAATCACATCACATTAACCTTCCCATACACCCTCATAATAACCGGCCTCACTCTCTCTCCTTCCTATTCACACTATTCATCTTCTCCTTCCTTTCAACTCACCTTCATAACCATGAAAACCAACCTCAACTCCACACCGAAACCACAAAAAACCCGGACACCTTCATCCACCGAAACCACCAAACCCTCCTCTGCTGCCGGCTCCCCTGAACCAGTCCCAATTGCCGTCGTTCACCCACAAGCTCCACCAAAAAGAAAGGCTACAAACGTGAAAGGAGGCGACAGGAAGAGGCGAAGCTCTCAAAAGTTTCCATCTTGGAACTACACTCACGGCTATCACATCAATTATGACTGGTGTACGGCAAGTAAGTTCTCTGAATTCACCTCCTTAATTGATTATCAAGAATGGGTGCATTTGTTCCAAAATTGTTCTCACTACCCAATTTACCCTAAGCTTTTGTTTGAATTTAAAAATACCTTCAAACACAACAATGGTGTATGCACGGCTACAGTCAAAGATACTCACATTCATTTTGATGTTGCATATTTAGGGAACTTGTTTAAAGTCCCCACCTCTGGCTATAGTTCGTACCTAAAACACAAACAAATTGTACAAATTGGGCATTATGATGAGAATAGGATAATCAAATTTATAGGTGGAAACCCGAAAAGCAAGACCTCACATCATAACATACTCACTCCTCTTCACAAATTACTGTTCAATTTCACATGGAGAGGCATTGTTCCCCGTTTGCAAAAACGAAGCACAGTATCTCTACTAGATGCAACCATCATCTTTTGTCTTGCTCGAAAAATAAAAATAAACTTTCCAAAACTGATGATTGAACATTTGGTTTTCTATGCTGCTAAAACTACTATCCCATATGGATCTCTCCTTACCGTGTTATTTAAATCCTTTGGGATTGATGTTGAAAGTGAGTCACCCACTTATATTAAACCTGAAAACATTCTTTCGGAACAATCTTTACTTCGATTGAGCCTTAAACTTGAGAGTGGGATAATTACTTTCTTGACTAAAGGAGGAGAGGAGAAACATAGTGGCAAAGGGAAAGCACAGGTTGTAGAAGGTGATACGAGTGAGTCAGAAGAGGAGGAATGTGAGTCTGAAAAAGAAGAAAGTAAAGAAAAAGGAGAGGAAGACAAAGAGGGGGAAGAAATTTCTGAGGGGGAAACACAAGTGGCAGAATCTGAGAAAGAAGAGGAGACTCAGAGTGAGGGGGAAACTAGTACAGAAAGTGAGAGTCTTGACCTTCCTTATTTTAAAGGGGAACTCAGGAGGAGTAAGAGAAAAATTGCTCAACCCACTACTTCTACTCTAAAGCCTGTGATTATTGAAGACACTAGTTCTTCAGATCACTCTGACCCTGACTTTACCCCTACACAAGTTCCTTTTGCTTCGGAACCATCTTCTGTTCATGACTCACCCCCAAAACACACTAAACAGAACTCTCCTGTTCATGCCTCACCCCCAAAACCCTCTTCCCCTCCTGTCTCACCTCCAAAACAGAATTCTCCCTCTCCCTTCCCAGCTTTTCCTACATCACAGCCCACAGGCTTTGCTGCCTTCTCTGGAACAAATGTTTCTGTCTCTGATATTCAACAGGTGAAAACAGCAATGGAGCAGCTGACAAAGATAGTGAGCACAAAGCTGGAGGAAATGGCAAAGCAGTTGAATTCTCTTCAACGACAAGTGCAGGCTGTGGTAGATACTCAGGCAACTAGTTTTACTGGGATGGAGAACAAGGTTGATGCTGCTGAGAAGAACATACTGCACAGCACTCAGGAGATATTGGAGACGATTAACAGGGTAGCTTTTGAAGAAGTGGAGGAAGCCTCCAATGACCCCATAAACCCAGCTGATGAACCTACCTATTCCCCATGATTGCAATTTCGAACTTGTCACTTTTAATTTCTTTTGCTTGTTTCTTTTGGATTTCAGTTTGTAACTCTTAACTCTTGCTACTCTTTCATTTTGGATTTCAGTTTGGATTTCCTGCTTTTGATTTTCGTCTATGGGAACTTGGCTCGTATTTTTCATATGATTGTGTGTGTTTGTTGACAATTTAGTACCTAACTTATTTTTGCCTTGCATTATTTGAGTTCACTATTCCCTACGTAGTCTAGTGGGAGTATAGCAAAATGTTTTTTTCTTTTGATAATGCCAAAAGGGGGAAAAGACAAACTTCATGACGGCTAAGGTGTTTACCAAGGAACTCACACATCGAAGGTACAAACTTCTGCTAAGTTCCTTCTGCTAAGTCCAGTCAACTCAATAAAATACTAGTAGTCTAAGTGTCTCTTTAAAGTTTTCTTTTGCTCAGTCCTTTTAGTTTGTTTAATTAAATTCACTTAAGTATTTTTTTTTGTTTTGTTTTTTAATTACTCTGTTTTTTTTAAGTTCTCATGTTCTGTGTTAAGTTTTTGTTGCATGCTTGGATGATTTTATTTACCTAAGTTTGTCAATGTTTGTCATCATCAAAAAGGGGGAATTTGTTGACCCTTTTGGTTTTGATGGACAAATTGACAAACTCGACTAATGAACGTTTTAAGTCTTTGGTGAATAAAGGGTTCAAGCAAAGATCGTTCCGGAGTAGGAACTTGGATGCGGAGTAGCATTCTGTAAAAAGCCTCATGCAAATCTCACGTTCTAGTTTTAATTGTGAGCACTCAATAATATAAAGTCGGAAAGGAACTCAATGACTTATGTTATCAAAAGACTACTGGAATAAAAGTTAGTTTTAAAAAGATAATTTCTTAAGGAAAAAGATAATTTATAAAAGTTTTAACTAGTCATCCATTTTCGAATAAAGATAATTATCTAAGATAATTATCTAGTTGTTTTAATAATTAATTTATCTTTTCAAATAAAATCCTTTTAAATAAAATCTTTTTAAACAACTTTTGATAAAGTTAATAAAATAGTTTCTTTGTTGTAAATATCTCTGAGTATACGGTTTTACAAAAGATAATGGGTATCAAGTTGTTGAGATTATGGATTAATGAGATAAGGCTAGGAAACCTCCTTCATGATCACCATCTGTCAAGATAACTCCACAAGTTATTAGTGGAGTGTTGACATGTGGACGTGATAATAGTGGAGGTTAATGACTAAGCCTTCTCTATAAATACTCATGCAAACTATCTCAGCGAAATAGAACTCTTGAGCATAAAAATTCCAGTAGTCAACTAACAACATAAAGAGAGTTATTATCCTTCATATATTCTTGAGTGCAATAGGTATTTGTAATCTCTGATTGTATTCAAGTACTCTGGGTTTGGGATTGTGAGTTTGTATAAGGTGAGGTTAAGGAAGCTTCGTTGCTGAAGTCTTCTGTGAGAGTTGGGAACAAGTTCCTAACATGTGGAACTTGTTAACGGGTTTGAATCTTCACTTGTAAAGAGTTTGATTACATAGTGGAAATTTAGAAAAGCCTATATCTTCTCTTGTCATTATTTCATTTAGTTAAATTCCGCAAAAAGTTTTTAGATTTCACCTCAAATACAATTCACCCCCCCTCTTGTATTAGCCAGTTAGACTTTCACATAAACAGAATGCTCTCATTGCTATTCAAACACATACATAATTGGAAATCTAAACATGAATACCGAAATGTAACTAGTTCTTATGACAACCACTAAACTGGTGGGGGTCTTGTGCTCCTTCCATTGCTCGTATCCCACATATTTATCGCTGCTTGTACCATTTCCTTGACGAGCTTGATTATGGTGCGCATAAAATGTGCAAGGACCAAAATTACTAAAAAGCAGACCCAAATTATAACAGATATATTTAATACTTTAATAACTGGTTTGTATTTCTTTGGGTCCAGGTCGTTTTGATTATAATCAGTCAAAAAAAGAAGATCACCAACATTTGCTTGAAAGATTATTGAGATAGAGTAAGTCAATGCTGTTGCTATTACGGCAATCCACATGGTTATCATCAAAATACCCACAGAAAGTCGCTTACAAGGAAGGCCGCTTATAAGGAGAAGAATGACAAATAGAGATGAAAACAGTCCGATTGTGTTATAAATTAGCATTCTATTATACCTCTGACTATCCTTGTCTTGCATTATGGAATTGCCTGCTTTGTAGTTATTTTCATTATCATCCTCTTGCCAAACACCTCCTGGAGGATTCACTCCGGTTTGAAAAGCCATTGTTGCTATCAGGGAGGCTACCACCATTAGAGCATTACGCTGCTTCTCTAACCAATCTCGGTGTCTATTTACTGTATTCTTTCTTCTTGATGCTTTGGCACGCTTTAGGGATTTCCAAATCTTAATATCAACCTCTTCTTTCGTACTCCGACTACAAAGATCCTTCGCTGTAAAGCCATTTCTATTGATAGCATTTTTATCCATCTTTGTTTCTAGTAAGATGTCTACTACCTGCATGCATAACAATGAGGAGAAAACATAAGAGAGGGCATGTTAACATTCTTATGCAATCAAACTATTTTTTTGTATGTCCCTGGTTAGGATTTTACAAAGACTCTTTCCGTGTTTTTATAGGTGTTACAATTTGACCAAACACGTATGTTGAGACACGATTTTTTAACCATAATTTTATCTTACTATATGCTAGGAAAATTATTAATACGGAGTATTATGAACGTATACATTGTAACGAATCCAACAATGTATTATACTCCCTCCGTGTTTTAATAAGTGTTACACTTGCTAAATCCGGCCGTTTTTTAATAAGTGTTACACTTCCATTTTTGGCAAAAAACTACATTTAAATATTATATCCCTCTCCTCATGGTCCCCACCTAAACCTACAACTACTTTTTTTATTATATATTTCTTCTCACATCCATTATTTTTCAATAAACTATTAACCCCACTATCTTTCTTTTATAATTTTTTAATACTCTAACTACCCCACTTATCTCTTATTTAATTTAAGTCAATTAAATCACCTAAAACTATGTGCCGGTCAAACTGTAACACTTATTAAAACACGGAGGGAGTACAATTGTTTTTTTTTTTTTTTTTTTTTTTTAATAATTAGTAAAATAATCAAGTCAAAATCATTATATAAATATTGGAAAAAGTCAAAGTGTAACATTTATTAAAACAAGGAGGAAGTATTCACTACGAGTATATAAAGATTTGAAAGATTTGGGAAAATGATTTCCTTGATGAGTTGTATTCACAGTAAGCAGGAGTAACATAAACATAGGTGTAACACACACACACGCCTAAGCCCACAATTAGAAGACTAATTACACAAAATAAATCAAGCCAATAGAGTACATCATTATACATGAAATACTCTTAACAAAATATTATAGAAAATAAAATAGGCATGTGGAACCTTGTTGGATTAGTCTCAATTATGGATGCCAATGTGTTGAATCCAGTTTGGGTCTAATAAGATTTGGGTGAAGACCTATATCTTAGGAGGTGGATCCGAACCTAAATTTGTTCGGTCTAGAAAAATTAAACCTACATTTAGATCCATTAAGTATAAAGTTTGAAATGGGTCATAAAGGTTGTTGACATGATTATAATCTTCAATTTTCAAATTTTCATCCTTTGTATATTTTTACATATCAAGCTAGATCGGGTTAGGTGGAAACCATATATATATTTTTTTTTAATTTATAGATCGGATCTGGGGTTGTAATTGTAATTATTATACCTAACTAAGAGCAAATAGACCGATTTGATGACCTAGATTCATTGGGTCTTAAATTTTTGGATCCAAATCTAGGATCGGCTCTAGAACTCCTTGTCATCCCTACTCTCAACAATTGATGTAAGAGTGTCATATTTTAATAATATGTAATTAGAACGTTAAGAGTCAAATATGTGTATGTATTAATAGATCTGCATGGTCAAACTAGAATACTAGATTCATTAAACGGAAACACTTGGAGTACATGCTTTTCAACATTATTTTGCTTTAACAATGGTCATAATAACCTTAAGTAAATAATTTTTAAATAAACTGATAATTGTTTGAAAGCACATATTTCACAACCGTATGTTTCTTGTTTCTTTTTTTTTTTTTTATTATTTATTTAAACACTTAGAAAATTTTGTTAGATTCATCTCGATCACAATGTTTACTTCAACTTATAGTACCTCCGATCCTGAAAGTTCGACTCACTTACTATTCATATAAAATAAAATAACTTTAACCACATTTTATGAGCTATACAATATAAATGAATTAGCATGTGAGACTTTATTAGATTCCCCTTATTATAAATAATCCAAATATCAACTTTTTATAATTTTTACTTATACACAACTCGAGTTATTCATGGTCAAAAATGTTCATTGGAGACCGCACAATTGCAAAGTGAGTCGAATTTTCAGAAACGGAGGTAGTATTTATAGTAAAATAACTGTGTCCGGAAATTGTAAAAATAAAATGATGCAATGATAAACAGGAAGAATGAAGTAGAAAGAATTTATGAGTACCCCATGTTGTTTAGCAGCCACTGCTAAGTGTAAGACGGTATTGTCACCACTGTCCTTGGAGTTGAGCAGTTTATCATTATCTGTGAAAGCTATCAAAAACTGAAGAGCCTCTGGCCGATTGTGTTTCACACACAAGTGAAAAACAGTTTCGCCGGCATTAGTCAGCTCCAAAGCTGTCTGTGGCTTCGCCCGAAGAAGCACTGCAAGAACACCAGTATGTCCATATATGGCGGAAATATGGACTGCGTTCCTACCATCAATATCCCGAGCAAAACACATTTTAGGATTTGCTTCTAACAACACATTGACTATCTCCAAGTGCCCTTTTGCCGAGGCCATGTGTAGTGGTGACCATCGTTTTGATTGATCAAGCTCTTCTGCTAAATCTGGCTTGTGTTGTAGAATCATTTGCACAAATCCTAGGTGACCAGCTTTTGCGGATACATGTAATGGAGAGCAACCATTTTGAGCCATGTACCGGTTGCGATCTAGGATGTGTGGATCTTCTAGGAGCAAATCGTTCAACAAAGTTACTTCTCCTTCGAGTGCAGCATCTTGTAATCGTATATCACGATTAGCAGCTTCATGTAATGGGGTTACCTTGTCTGTTAACTTTTTAATCATGTAAGAGGGTAGGTTTTCCTGAAGAACACTCTGTTTAGGTTGTCCTTCCATCTTAACTTTGTTTGGTTTTTTGAAAGGTTAAGGGGTTGAAATTTTAAAATGAGATTGAAGAGATAAATTATCTTGAACTTTATGAATATGTACATATATATAAACACTCAAGTTGCAAGATAGTTGTCTCTGTACAACTAACCTTGTACTCTTCACCATTAATTATACCACTCTTTTAAGTGCATCAGTGTGACATCTACATAATTTTAAAAAGACGAGCTGAATAGAGTAAAATAAATGTGTGACTGGGATACCTGAAATATTGAAAAATACTCCGTAATTAAAAAAAAAAAAAAAAAAAAAAGGTGAGATATTGAGTAAATAATAATAATAAAAAAAAAAAGTAGTGAAAGTGGGGTTGGTAGGAGAGAGAAATAAAAAGTAGTAGTAGGTCCTTACTAAATGAGGAAATGTTGTAATTATTTTGAAAATTTTTGTCCAATATAAAATAATAATATCTACAATGCATACATAATTTTGGAAATTTTTATTCAATATAAAATAATTATATTTTGTGAAACTAGAAAATAAAAAAAATTATGCAAATGAAACTAAAAATATAATAAATAAAAATAAATGTTTATTATACTATTTTATACCCAAAATAAAGTAATATAATTTATTACTTGGAGGAAAAAATATATAATTATTAAAAATTATGATAGTCATATTTCAAACTATTACTATAAAATATTAAAGAGATAATAGTTTATTGAATGTTAATATAAATGTAATGAATGTGGATGGAAAGAAATACAAGTACTTTGTAATAATAATAATAATAATAATAATAAAAAAGTTGTAGTAGATTTGACTAGGAACCTAAGAGAAGAGATATATATAATATTAAAATGTAACCTCAACAAATAAGTTTAACACTTAAAATATGGCTGCGTTTGAGAAGTGTAATAATTAAAAAAACACAATATGTATTACGGAGTACCCGTTGTTTTGTTTGGAGCATGCGGTATTGTGGTGTACGGAGATATACATGCATCATGACTTGGTGGTTGTAGTACGTTCGTCCGGTAGGGACATGTATTAATGTAATAATACAAACAAACAAAGCAGCCAATGTAGAAACATTGGACTGATCAACTAAATTTTCGGGATAAATGGTGGACGTACTGTCTTTTGGAGTGAGTGGTCGGTCTATCACTCATGAATTATAAATTACAGTACTGATCGTTGGACTCAACTTATCCCATGCGTATGGTGGTCACTGGTTCAAGGTCAAACCACTTTAGATCAGATCGTAGACAAAAAAATTACGAGCCTATATTACTTGAGAGTGTCTTCAGGCCACTACATTTTTGTTGCACACTTGCACAAAATATGAAATGAAGGTAGTAATCCTGTAATTTTCTTTTCTTCCTACAAGATGATATGGAGTAGTGGAGTACCATGCTATCAATTCACAAGTTTTAAGATGTATGAAATGAATACGTTGATGATAGAGCTTCCGACAGGCAATTAGTGCGTAGTAGTATAGTACGCATCTTAGTCGATGGTGGAGCCTTGTTCATACAGGTCAAAGTCGTCTTATTTGCTGAGGAACAATTGCTCTTTGTACATAGTACGTCTCATTTATAAATGCAAGGGAGTGTCTGTTAAACGTCTCATTTAGCAATATGGAGTGTCGTTACGTTGAAAGGTCTTGGATAATAATATAGCAGTATGGAGTGTCGTCAGGGGCGGAACTAGCTTAGGTCCAAAAAAAATAGAAAAAAAAATTCAAAATCTGGTTTTTTTACTTAAATAAATCAATATAAAGTGTAAAACTATATTTTAGTTTATAAATTCTTAAATAGACCTGGTTCACAATAATTTATTGTGGATCACTAACATTAGAGACACTATGATGTTTATTAATAAATAAAAAAAAGTCACTATTTTAAATTAAAGGATACAATATTGAAATAAAAGTCATTGTGACATTATAAAAGTTATATGAGGTTACTTTTTTTATGAAATTTTTAATATATTGGTCAATATGAATAATAGAGGTCAATATGTTAAAATTTAGGTCACTATTGTTCAACATAACTCGCAATTTAGGTTCACAATAACATTAAAGGTCACACAAGTTTTAATATAGGTTACTATTTTAAAAATAAGTAATATATATGTGTATATATATATATATATATATATATATATATATATATATATATATATATATATATATATATATATATATATATATATATATATATATATATATATATATATATATATATATATATATATATATATATATAAAGGTCACATAAGTTTTAAAAATAAGTAATAACATTAAAAGTCACACAAGTAATAATAAGTAATAACAAGTTTTAAAAATAAGTAATAACATTAAAGGTCACACAAGTTTTAATATAGGTTACTATTTTAAAAATAAGTAATAATATTAAAGGTCACACAAGTTTTAATATATATACATGAAGAATGTAAAGCAACAAACTTGCTAAAGCTAAGGATATAAAGATTGGACGACACACATTAGTGAGTTTTGACTATAATACATGATTGCTTGTATTTGATACATTTGTAGTGGTTTTTGACCATGGATAGCACCTCTTGAAAAACTTTATTATTGATTGCCTCTTTCGCCAACTAATCTTCTTCCATATAAATTGCACAACATGTCCAACGAGTATAAACACCATCACTAGTAGAGAAATGGTCATTTGCGTCGCACTTTTAGAGTGTATTTGCGTCGGTTCTAGGTGCGAAGCAAGTGTTCGCGACGCAAATGACTTTTAAGTCATTTGCGTCGCACATTGGTGCGACGCAAATAACTCTTATTTGCTCCGCACTTTTATAAAAGTGCGACGCAAATAACTCTTATTTGCTTCACACATTTATAAAAGTGCGACGCAAATGATTGTTATTTGCGTTGCTTATTTACAAAAAAGCGACGCAAAGGAGTGTTATTTGCGTCGTTTATTTATAAATTAGCGACGCAAATGATATTTATTTGCGTCTTTTTTTAATAAAAACGCGACGCAAATAGTGTTAAATGGTGAAGCGAATTCTAGTTATTTGCATCGCTTTTTTACAATATTGTGACGCAAATGAATCTTGTTTGACAATTCAAACAGCGAATTATTTGCGTTGCTTGTTTGTTTAATGATCAGCGATGCAAATGATATATAAACATATATATAATACAAAATAAAAAGTAAGAAGCAATAATAAAGAATTCAAATATAAATTTTGGCAGAGTTTCCTTTGTAATTTGGCCTACCCATAAAATTGGGAATGACGGCATCATATCAAAAACCTGTCCAATAAATTTACAACTCAATTCCATTGACATTATAGTCATCATTCAACACAATCACCAACACCAACCCAAATTGTTGGTAAACAAAATACATACATTCATGTCAATCCTAACAAATAGAACAAGAGTCTAACAAGTAAATGGAGTTTTGTAAGTGTAGATCTAAAGTTCAACATTGCATACAAAATAGTCTGCCCAAATATCTCAAACCTCGTTTATCTCCTCATTTGTGTACGGTGTAGATCTTGAAAAATCCTATTAGCACAACACAAACAAAAGATCAAAAGTTTAATCCAAGTGTAAGTACTTCAAATTGTATTTATTAAGTTAAAATGAAATTTTTGACACCTCATACCGTAATAAGGTCCTCACTATTATGATGATATTGCATTATTTCGAGGGCACATAAGTTTCTTAGATCCAAAAACACTTCAAGTAGTTACAACCTAAATGAGATAGAACATTCAAGAACAGTCCCAAATCGGGGACTATTCAGAACTTACTCCTAATGAGTAAGCCCTGAACGGGTATCTAAGCCAATGATGCAAACATTATTACAATTTCAATCAATTATATCACAATTAGAAATCCACTATAATTCACAATCATTATTCCAACCACAAAAAGTAAGTTAAAACTACATAATAAAATGGTTAGAGTATATACCACAAGTGAAGACAATATCGTATGTGTACTATCGCCTCAAACTAGGCAAAATTAACAAGAACTCACTTGAATATATTTTTAGTTATATACTATTGTTAATGAATAACTTTATACCAGGAAAAATTAACAAGAGGGTATTATGAAAAACAGTGGTCAAATTCAATAATTATAACACCCAAACTTTTTGAACATCAATTGGAAATACCTCTTCACTAATTAAGAGGTAAGGCAACATACCTATCAAAAAAAATATATATATTTAGCAATCTCTCCAAATCACTTATCCCAAAAGCCAAAAGCATTATGAATTCTATTTTAATTTCACTTGCTTGAATATATAGCAAATAAAACATGGACAAAGCATCCTATCAATGGCAACATTAATAATTACCTCGAGTTTCTCGAGCAGATGATGTATGGTGGAATCCGCTAGCCGATGAAACTCGTCTTCCTGAAGCACAGAACTATTCACGGGGCGGATGGTCTGGGTAACCAAAACTTTTCTCCTCCAAATGGAAAGGCAATTGAGCAATCAGCAGCTGCTTTTCTTGTTGATCAGGCTAGCAAGTATCCTGGACAAAGCATCAGGCACATATCACCCAAAAGTAAAAACTAAACAAAGCTAAAAATAAAAAAATTAAGGTTGCTAGTGAATTTAGTCCAGAGATGAATTATCAGTCAGTTCAAGCACCTTGTGCTGACTTTTCAATTCCTGACTGTCCAAAAAATCTGAAGTTGAAAATACCAGCTATACCTTGTCCCTTTGCTAGCTTCTCAATTTCTACGAGTTTGTGCTTAAGTTGCTCCACTTCCTTATACAGAGCTTCGTTTTTTTGTCTCAATGCCTGTAAAATTAACCAAAAAATATCCTGAGAAGCTTGAACAATGAGTGCAACATAGTGGAAGCAATGAGAGAAGAGACAAGGAAATTTACAAGGGCTTCTGAAAATAAATAATCTCAAAATGCTTAAGCAACGCCCAAATCATAAAATTTGGTCTCAGGAAAGGAAGATGCAATCTAATTAAAAAAAATATGTGCAGATTTTTGCCAGCATTTCTGTACAAAGAAACTTCATCTTAATTAGAAGTAACAAAGCTGTAAAGCAGCCATCACAGAACTTTAATCTTAGCAGTTCCATGGTAGCACATTTGCGCTAAAAAAAAAAAAAAAACAATAAAAACAAACAAACAAACAAGCTTATGTATCCAAATCTTTTCCTCATCTTTTTGCTCTATTGATAATAAAATTGATTTTTAAGCTAATACATACTCGGTTTCAGGTCTATCGTCATGTGTCAATGGTTAAGGAAGTTTCCTTAATGCCTTAACCATTCAATCATGCAGATTTATCACAAACTATGACCAATAAAGAAAGAACCTAAACCATCCCTTTGTATCATATAATCAAGGCCAAGCAAACCAGTATAAGAAACGAATAAAGAGTCCCCCCCCTCTCCCCCCACTAAATAGAATCACATTATTCTCTATTCTTCTTCGACACACCGATTCGTAATTAGAATTTTAAGTTGTATGCCCATCATTCAGTATACTTCGTACTATGACAATGTATACGCTATTTGTCACTTACTCACATATATGTCGGATTTAGTTCTCTAATCAAACTATGACCAATAATTCATCAAAAAGTAAGTTCCTCTGACCCTCATGGCAACAGATAATTCAATTTACAAGGGGCAACTCTCTGAATTCCATTTCACACTACACTTTTTCCTCAAGCACTATGAATGAATTGGGAGGCACAGTCCTAGCACTACATATCAAGTAAAACCTCAGTGTTAGCGTGTAGCAATATCAAGCTAATGGATACAATAAGGTTAACAGAGAAAGCATAAGAAACAAAAACAATGAAATAATCGCAAACTTATAACTCAAATCAAACCGCCGGTGAATGGCAACAATGAAAAGGGTTTCAAATTCAAACTAACCCAAATCAAAATTCTAAACCAGCAACTTCCTAATTCACTTAAAATTCAAAAACAATACCCAATTCAATTCTCCCCAATTCCAGACTAATTAACTAGATTTGGCCCCAAAAAAACCTAAATTCTGAAGCAAATTGAACAAAACAAAAATAACAATCAATTAAAAACGGAAAAAAAAACCAAGAAAAAAGAATACCTCAAAATAAACCTTCGAATTTGCTCGTTTATGCTCTAAATTAGGGTTCAAATTAAACCTTCGAATTTGCTGCATAAATTTACATACATTAACCAACAAAATCAATACATGTTGCTCGAAAATTAGGGTTCGAATACGCTGCACTAGTTTAGGGTTCGTTACCTGTGCGTTTGTTGCTCGAAAATTTGTCTTATGCTGCTGCTGGGAACGAATAAGGAGGTAGCTTAATTACCTTCGAATTTTTGCTCGAATTCAGTTGCTGGGAACGAATTGTTGCGGGGAACGAATTGTTGCTGAGAAGAACGAATGAAGAAAAGTTTTGGGAACGAATGAAGAAAAGTTTTGGGAACGTTGATGATAAATTCTAGCGAAAAGAAGAAAAGTTAGAAAGGTTTTTTTTATTTTTTTTTAGTTTTGGAATAGTTATTTGCGTCTCACTTTTAGTAACAAGTGACGCAAATAATTACGCAAATAATTCACAAAATCATTTGCGTCACTTGTTACTAAAAGAGAGACGCAAATGACTTAATTATTTGCGTCGCTTATTTATTAAAAAGCGACGCAAATAACCAATATCAGTGTTCTGCGTCACACTTTTAATAAATAAGCGACGCAAATAACGTAAACTGAACTTAAATTATATCATTTGCTTCGTTTGTTTCTACAAGCGACGCAAATAAGGCGACGCAAATGAGCATTTCTCTACTAGTGCATTAACCCTAGCCATGCTAAGAGAGAGATCGTTATAGCAGCCTAAATTCCGCCGTCATCGTGAGTTAGATTAGATACCGAGAACATGTATGTAAATGTTGTTGCCGTGACAGAAATCCACAAGGTTATCCTTAAAAATGTCAAGAAATTTCGCTTGCATGGAAGGCCGCTGATAAGGAGGAGGATGACACTTAGCGATGATATTAGTCCTATTGTGTTACTAATTAGTGCAAAACTATAAGCAGTATATTTACTACTAGAAAACAGTCAATCAACGACGGAAAAAATACGTCGGAAAACCCTGAAATTCTGTCGGAAATGCCCATTTCCGACGGAATTTCGTCGGAACGCACCCTCGGAATACACTTTGTAGGAATATCGTGATATTCCTTCGGAAATTCCGTCGGAAAGGTCTATTCCGACGAATTATGTTCTCTCGGCGCTTTTGTTGACTTTAAGTGAAAATCCGTCGTAAGGTTCCGACGGAATTTCCCGTCGGAGTGGAGTATGTTCCGACGGAAATTTTCCGTCGAACGAGGAATATTCCGACGGAAAAATTTCGTCGGAAAAGTAAATAAAAAAAATTTAAAAAAAACCACCACTTTCCCCACCCAGATCCACCCCGCCACCAACCCACACCAGCCCACACCACCCACCACCCATTTTCCCACACCTAGATACCTAACCCCACCCAGACACCCCACCCAGACCCAGACCCACCAAACCAAACCCAGACCCATCTCCCCACCCAGACACCCTACCCAACCTAGACACCCCACCCAACCCAGACACCTAATCCTACCCAGACACCCCACCCAACCCAGACACCCCACCCAGACACCCTACCCCACCCTCACCTCACGGACCCTACACCACCTATACCCCCCTTCCAAACCTCCCATATCCACCAGTCCAAACCTCCCCCACGCCACCCACCCACCCTGTCTAGCCACCAGCAACAGCCCAACCCAAATAAAATAAAAAAATCAATTCGAAAAATAAAAATCGAAAAAATACAAATCGATTCGAAAAAATGAAATCGAAAAATACAAATAAAAAAAGTACAAATTGTGATCCAAAAAAAATACAAATAAAAAAATGAAATCAAATAAAACAACTATGTAAACATTTAAATTATCTTCTGAAATTAATAAAGATCCGAAAAAAATATTAAAAAAAACCTAGATCTTGATGTCGGTCGTTGTCGCTGGTTATCGTTGATGTTGGCCTTTGCTGCTGGTTGTCATTGATGTCGGTCGAAGAAGACGAAGATGTTGTTGGTGTCGTTGATGTGGTGGCAATCGTGTTGTTGCGCCGTTCTTGATGTCGTTGAGAAGGGAAAGAGAAGGAAGGAATGAAGGAGATAAGGAGAGAGAAAGAAAAAGGGGATGTTACGGGAAAGAGAAGGAGATAAGAAGAAGGGAAAGAGAAGGAGAAAGGGAAGATGCAGGGAAGATGCAGGAAAGAGAAAAGGGGAAAGACAGAGAAGGAAGGAAGGAGATAAGGGGAGAGAAAGAAAAAGGGGAAAGAGAAGGAAGTTACTAGAAAAGAGGCGGAATTTAGAAGGAAGGAGATTAGGGTTTCAATGTTTAAGGATTTTTTTTTTCTTTGAATAAGGTTTCGACGGAAATTTCCGACGGAATATTAATCCGTCGGCATGATTGGGATTTCCTAAGGAATATTCCGTCGAAATTTAATTCCGTTGATAACTTAACTTTCCAACGGAATATTCCGTTGGAAGCCTATTTTTCCGAGGGAATTAATTTTCGTCGCAAGTATTCCGACGGATTTTCCGTCGTAACGTACGGAAATTTCTGACAGATCCTAATTCCATCGAAAATTACAAATATTCCGATGGAATATAGGTCCGTCGGAACGATTCCATCGGAAAACGGCCTATTTCTAGTAGTAACCTGCATCATGGCCAATATACATTCCTGTCCTTTTATCGAATGTACCTGAATAGGCTAAATCATCCTGCCAAACGCCTCCTAGGGGATTAATTCCGGCTTAGAAGGCCATGGTTGCGATCAAGGATGCCACCACCATTAGGGATGTCCGCTGGTCCTCCAACCAAGCGCGATCTTTCTTGGGTTTTAGTGCTTCCTTTGCGGGTTATGCATTGGCGCGATTGAGGTGTTGCCATATCTTGTCATCTTATATCACATCCTTCCGACTTCGCTTATGAATATCCATAGCTGACAATCCTTTTTTGCTTATAGCATATTTGTTTTTTTTTTTGGGTGTCCAAGTAAAAATTCTACCATCTGCATATCAAATTGATAAGCTTTAAATTGTATCAATTTACTTCCTCCGTTGAATATTATCTGCAACTAAAGTACATTTCACGGTTACCAAAGCAATTTTTAAAGGGCAAAGATTAGAGGGAGTGGGGGAAGATAATTAAAGGTAACTAGGAGAGAGAAAGTAGGAACCCCACACAAAATTTCTGGTGGGAAATTTAGGAAGTGGAGGGCCCTAACATTTTCCCTCCCAAAAATTCACCAAAATTTGTATTTTGGTGCATTTGAATTGTCAGCCAAAAAACAGAAAGCTGCCAAGGGGGAATGTACAACTCCCCTATTTCATTTATGAGGCCTTTAAAACCAGCCTCCATAACATTTTGCAATTAAAGCTTACATCCGAAATGTTTTTTCCAAAAACCGACAAAGTTTAACCACATATTCAAGCACTTCCTAATCTGAATTGTTCACGAAAAATTTCCCTAAACTACAATTAGTGTTGCACAGCTTGAATCTTCATTAGCCACCACCCACCACTGACTTCATATGCACACAAGACAACATGTTCTCCTATAAAAAAACTAGAGTCTGTCCTTTTGCATCTTCTAAAATCTGAACACACACATACAACACAGAAAAAATGGCTCATTCTGATGAAGACTTTTTAGATGTTGACCAACAACTTATATCAGAGGAAGCACTGACAAAACTTTACTATGATGAACATGAAGAAATGCAAGATGCTGATTTCGAGGAATATGAATCAGAAAATGAAACAATGCAAGAAGAAGAACCACAACCAGACAATGGACAACAGGGCACATATGGAAATGATCCAAACCAGAACATTGAACATGGGGCACAACAAGGGACTCCAGCTGCCAGTAGAAAGCAGCTTACTTTGCAAAAGAAAAGGCAAATTGTTGATGCAATGCTTGTCACAATGCAAAATGGCATGTTACCTAAGGGATTCATGAAACATTTATTAATGCCATTCAGTGTACACAAGTCAACAATCACCAAAGTTTTTGCTGACATTACAAAACAGATGGCAATGGGGAATACAATTGATGTCAGGACTAAGAAGTATGGCAGAACAGGTCCTAAGCCAAGGGAATTTTCAAACGCATTCCTACAATCAATCCCTTTGTATCTTAGGCAGACAGAGAGGAGTTATGCAGCTTCCCTGAAGATTTCTCATGTAACTCTACACAATCTACAGAAAAAGGGAAGGCTAAGAACACATACATGCAGCACCAAGCCTGCACTCACATCAGACCACAAGGTTGCTAGACTGAAATAGGTGCTATCACATATAAATCCAGTCACAGCCAATGAGGACCCCAATTTTGTTAGTATGAACCATGTCATACGCATAGATGAGAAATGGTTCTATCTCAATCCTGACAGGAGAAGATTTTATCTCCTGCCAGGTGAGGAAGACCCACATATGGCATAACAGTAAAAAAGATTCAAGTTAATGGCTTTGTTTATGGCTATAATTGGGAAGTCATTATATGACACGGATGGGGGACTCATACATGATGGGGAGTATGGGATATTCCCATTCACTGTGAAAGAGGTAGCAAAGAAATCAAGCAAAAACAGAGCAGCAGGCACTTTGGTCACCAAGGCACTGCAGAATGTGAATAGAGATGTTATTAGGGAGATGCTGCTGACAAAAGTCATTCCAGCAATTCAGCCAAAATGGCCAGAAACTCTGCCCAAAAATGTTATCATATAAATGGACAATGCAAGGCCTCACCAAGTTCCTCAAGATGAAGAGTTCATGGCAGCAACCACAACAAATGGGTTTAATATTGAACTTGTATTCCAACCAGCACAATCACCTGATCTAAATGTGTTGGATCTAGGCTTATTTAGGCCAATGTAGTCATTATAACCATGAATCACAAGGGAGGAGAAAGACAACTTCTCAAACCATCATAATGTGCTATCAATTTGAAATTACGAGGAAAACAAAAATAAGAGTCAATATGCATAAAACCACCATAAACCTCTTAAACTTGGAATCGACAAACATCTTACCACACATCTCCCCATACCAACTCACACAAACATAAATAGCTCTCACTTTAGTTGTGAAAAATAAAAACAATAAACGCTCATGTGTTTATGGGGTGAAATATGATATCACTCAACCTAAGCATAGAATGCATGTCAACTTCACATAAATCGGCCTCTTTAGGCTTGCAATGTGACTTTCTCCACTTCTAATGATTGATGCAATTACGAAAATCATGAAATCCATTAGGGGTAAGCTCGGTAAATAAGGGTTGGACGACGTAATTTGGGAATGTGGTGCTCAAAGTATAACAAATCCTAATCCCACTACACATTCAAATGTCGGGTTCAAGCCAACCTTATTTCCTCCAACTTCATACAATATAAACATAGCCCTTTTATTTCTTTCTTTCTTTTTTTTTTTTTTTTTCATACTCTTTTTTTTTTCTTTTCTTTTTTTTTTCTTTTTTTTTCACAAAAAGAAAGGGACTCATAGCAAACTAGGAATTAGGAAGACCCTTAAAGGCTTTTAAAACTCTTTTTCTTTCTTTCTTTCTTTTCCTTTCTTCCTTCCTTGCTTCTAATAAATCAATTCCCTTCTTTCTCTTTTTCTTTTTCTTTTTTTTTTCAAATTTTTTTTTTCCTTTTTTTTTCATATATCACTCATAGGGCTTTAACAAGTGTAATGCTCCTTCAAAATAAACCTAGGAAAATAGCTCTATGGCTTTAAACGTAGGGTATCAAGAAGGGGTTAAAACACGGCTCAAATTGGCTCAACCTACGGGTGAATGAAAAATAAAAAAAATTATGTAGGCCTAGAATGTGGAGGCTCTATTCTCTACAAGGAAATTTCAATCATTTTTTCGCAACATGCATCATTCAAGTCTCAAACAGTCAAAGAGCAAGACCAAGAATTCGATTATGTGAAGGACAACTAATCACACATGAAAAAAAAAACACGACTGAGATAGAGTGAAATCAGTCAAATATGGCTCAAAACTCTCACCGGGTACACAAGCTATTCACATAAGTAGAGCGGGGAGACCATCCTGGCCACAAACCAACTCAATTCCAAGCAAATCGGTGAATGGGTTTTCGAAAACTATTTTCGCAAAGCATACATATATGATTGTTATCAAAGAAGTATAGGCATGTAAAGGGATATCAATCAATACTAAAAAGAAATAAACTACCCAAATACTAAAAGAAAACTAAAATATACATGGTGAAAAGTGGATCCTCCCCCAAGCTAAACCATACATTGTCCTCAATGTATGCAAAAATCAGTGTAAAATGGTCAAGGGGAGAGGGAAACAATCTACTGATCGGAAGGGGGAAAACCATACCTCGGGTCGGAGCTAGGTTGGAAGCACGGACGTGCCTTATTTCGTGGGGACTCCATCTTCATAGAATTTGCTCTTTTCACCTATTTAGATAGAGAAAATGATAAAAATTAGAACACTAATAACCACATCAAGAATCAAAAATAAAAATAAAAAAAAAAGAATAAAAGAAAAGTAAAGGATCGAGAATGGGTTGCCTCCCATTTAGCGCTTGTTTATAAGGTCTTTAGCTTGACCGTAGTGATACTCATTGGCTCAACCGGGATCACCCACGAAGGGGGAACTCCGCAATGTTGCCCATGGGAATGATTGCCTCCAAGTGACTCCTTCATTTTATTGTTTACCTGCCTTATATCCGAACTCACCTTCATGTGGCCAAGCACATCATCGGGTGGAATTTTGTCCTTGCTTCTCACGAAATTTCTATCAAATACATACTTATCAAACAAAGGGTTAGTAGCATCGATTCTTAAGCAAGTACCACCATCAAATATAGAATTATGTTCATCAAAGAGCTTGAACATGACTTGTTTATCCTGGGCCCTAATGGTCACTTGTCCTTTAGGAACATCTATTAAAGCTTGACTTGTGGCAAGGAATGGACGACCAAATATAATCGGGATCTTATGGTCTTCTTTAATGTCCATAACAACAAAATCAACAGGAAAAACAAGTTCACCAACCGTAACTAATACATCTTCAACCACACCCTCAGGGAGTCTAGAGGTTCTATCAGCCAATTGAAGAGAGATAGGGGAAGGTTTAAGTCCTTGCAAGCCTAAACTCTCATATAATGAATAAGGCATTAAGTTAACACTATCACCTAAATCGCACAAAACCCTATCGAAAAATTTCTCGTTTATCGTGCAGGGAATAGTGAAACTACCCGGATCATGCATCTTAGGTGGTAGGTTATCATATAAGAGAGTAGGGCCCTTCTTATTTACTACTTCCTTATCCTTTTGTTGATCTTTTATAGTCTTCACAAAATTTGCAAATTGAGGCATTTGAATTAAAAGATCGGAAAAGGGAGTAGAAGCGTGTACCTTCTCAAGGGCTTCGCAATATTTCCCAAAATGTCTATCGAGTACGGCTTTTGACAACCTTTGCGGGAAAGGCAATGGTTCCTCATAAGCCGGTGGAGCAACATATTTGGGGCCTTGGATATCTTTGCCCCTTTCATCTTTCCTAGACTCCACACTGCACACCTTCTCACCTATTTGCCTCGGAGATGGTCCATCTCTTCTCAAGAAAACTGCATTGCATTGTTCTTTCTGGACCTTTGCTTGATCATGAAGAGTTGATAGGCGACTCACCTGTTGTGAAAGATGACTTATTTGGGTTTCCATGAGCTTACTCTGGGCTTGCAACTGTTGGATGGAGCTACCTTGTTGTTGGATGGCACTATTGGTTGTGGTAATGAAGCTCTCCATCATCAACTCAAGGCTAGATTTTTGGGGAAGTAGTTGCGTTGGTTGTTGGTTCATAGGTGTTCTTTGTTGGAAACCGGGTGGTGAGTTGTAGTTGTTGGATAGGGATGGTTGTGATGGTGGATTCTGTTGTCCTTGGGTGTTCTTATAAGAGAAGTTGGGATGTTGTTTCCAACCTTCGTTGTAAGAATTGGAGTAAGGATCAAAAGGCTGTTTGGGGTTCGAAGAGTAGAAAGCATTGGCTTGTTCAATAGACATCTCACTCATATTCTGCGGGCAATCCGGTGTGATGTGGCCCTGCACATTGCACATTGCACATTGCACATTGCACATTTGACAAACCTCCAGTGGGCTAGTAGAAGTTCCAGCTTGGAACTTATCAAACCTGCTTGTTAGTGCCTGCACAGAACTAGCTAACATAGTCAAAGCATCTACATCAAGCTTACCTCCCTTTTTCACAGTATGTTGGCCTCTTGGATGGTAGTTGTCGTTGGCCGCCATCTTCTCAATCAGCTCCTTTGCCTCAGTTGGGTTCTTTATCAAGAGAGAACCCCCTGATGCAGCATCAATGTAGATTCGGAACTCATGGGTTAGGCCATTATAGAAGGTTTGAATCAACAGCCACTCTGGGATACCGTGATGAGGGCATTGTCTCTGTAACCTCTTGAACCTTCTCCAAGCCTCATAGAGAGACTCGTCATCTGACTGTCGGAAAGTGGATAGCTCGTTCCTCAACCTGGCAGTCTTCTCATGTCCCAAAAACTTCACTAAGAAGGGCTTCACTAGCTTGTCCCATGTATCGAACGAGCCAGTGCCTTCATCTCTCAACCACTCTTTCGCCCTATCCCGTAGTGAAAAAGGGAAAAGGCGAAGTCTGATGGCATCATCTGTAACACCATTCATTTTCATAGTATCACATTTCTCCAAGAAACTATCAATTTGACTTACTGGGCAATCATGTGGTGTGCCTGCAAATGAATCATTAGAGATGAATTGAATGAACTGTGGTTTCAATTCGAAGTGCTGAGCAGTGACAGGTGGCCTGACAATGCTAGAGAGGAGTCCGGTTGTCGTATCAAGGATACCGTACTCCAAAAGAGACTTCGTGGCATCTTCCATGTTTCTGTTGGCTTGATTTCTCCTTCTTCTTCTACCTGCTCTTCTTCTTGCGGTCGCTTCGATTTCAGAATCAAAAGGGATTAAATCGTCTGATCCTGAACCTCGAGTTTGCATGCAACAAGGAACTAAGAGAAGAGTATCAAAAACACAAGAAACAATAGCCGAAGCAACGAATGAGGCTTAGTAAAACGAATCACAAATAATCAAATGAAACCGTTAGTCCCCGGCAACGGCGCCAAAATTTGGTAGGCGTGTCGCGTACCTAACAAAATATAACCTAACTGACCACTACTATGTAGCAGGGCAAGCAAGGGTCGAATCCCAAGAGACTAAGGTTCAAAAATAATTAAATAGACTCAAATTTCTACTAAGCAAGAATCAATAATAATCGATTAACTAAGGAACTAATGTATGGAAAATTCGAAAATAAACTAAAGAATATGAAGAAATCAAGTAATTAAAACATCCAAGATCAAGTATCACCACAATTACGCTTGATGCAATTATATTTCTACCCCTAACATACGACTCCAATTGAACGGGGAAAAGTAAACCCTAATCAATACCAAGGACCTCTCTCGAGTATCAATGGCTTCCCTAACATACAATCAAGCCTATTCTCATGGTATCATGCACATTAGAGACATTAAACACATTACTCTAACTTCCCAATTATCAACCCAACTACTCTCGTGTTGAATATCAAACCCTAAATTGATCTACTCAAATCCGTTTAAACCCGACTCTCGCTGTGATAGAGACAATGGAATAATCACAATACTAAGATTACGCCTAATCTAGCATTGGCATAATCACAATCAATTTAGCATAGCAATTGCAAAAGTCATTAGAAAATTTAAAGATTTAATTCATGCATCAATCATAATTGGGCTACCCTAGATCTTGGAATAGGGAATCTACTCACTCATAATTAAATAAACAATAACAAAAATAATTAAAGAAAACATAATTAAGAAATAAAAGATGAAAATAAAATACCGAATCTTGAATTGAATTGAAGGCAGAAAGTGGAAATCTTGAATCTTGAATTACAAAAGTAAAGAAAATAAAATAGAGAGAACTAGTTCTTAATAACGTGAATTAAAAGGCTAGAATAAAACTTAATGAAGAAATAAAACACTACTTAATATATATATAGCCCTAGAAAGATAAGAAGATAACAAAGTTTCTTGGCGCTTAATCCTCCCAGGAGGCACGGACGTGCCCCTCAATAGGCACGGACGTGCCTCTGTGCGAGTGAAATCTTCCTTGGCTACTGAATTTCAGGCACGGACGTGCCTGGTGCTAGGCACGGACGTGCCTCTTGACGAGTGTAATTCTGCAGTCTTGGGCACGGACGTGCCCCTGCTAGGCACGGACGTGCCTAATGTCGAAGCTCATAGCTGTGTAAACTGACTTGGAGGCAGGGACGTGCCTCTGCTAGGCACGGACGTGCCTCCCCTGCTGCGCGTATCACTCATCTTAAATCATTCATAACTTCATATCCGAAGCTTCATTTGAGACGTGTAATATATTGTTGGAAAGGTCTTCAAGTCTACTTTCCAATGCAATTTGAATCACTCCATTATCATTTGTATATCAAAAGTTATGAGCATAATAGTGAACAGGTGTCGTATTTGTCAAGTATTTCATCAACGTTTTGCTTCATTTTCACTCAATTAGCTCCGTTAATCCTGAAATACATCAAAAACAACGAAACTACCCATAAAAGCATCGAATCATCGAAACTAAACCAAATTACACCAAAATGGACTAAAACACTCGACTAAGCTAATAAAATCAACTAAAAATAAGCTAATAAATACGCACAAAACACGACTTATCACATTGCAATATCAATCTTTCCCTAAGGACCTAGATGAGCTAGTTGATAAGGTTATTGAATGTTATAACACATTCAAGCCCCAAGTGAACAAGTACATTTGGGTGACCTTACAAAGATGCATGATCAAAATTCTCAAGGCACAAAGGGGGAAACAAGTAATAATAAATACCACACATGAACAAGAAGAAACTTGAAAATGTAGGAATTTTACCAGATCAAGTGACAGTGAGGAAGGAAGTTGGGTTGGATGCTGTGGAATACCTAGACACCATGTTTAGGCCAGCCAGTCAAGGGACTCAAGGTGCAGCAGAAGACATTGAGGTAGATGCAGATTAGGGGAATCATCAAACCACATACAAGGAAGGTGAACTACATTGACTGCCACACATAACCACTTACTTAGATGTTTTTGTGTTTTGTTTCTTTTTTTAAGCTTTTATGTGCATGAATAGGTGGTTAGGTGTCTTTTGTTTATTATGATGAAGGAACCATGTAAGGCAGTCAAATGTATGTTCTAGTTTACCCCCCTTTTTAATGGAATGATAATGAAATTGTGTTATTATGTGTGGCCAAGTAATCCATCAGTAGAGCTAACCACATTGTTGAATACACACTAGTAGAAAAAATGAAATAGGCACCCCCCCCCTTTAGCACCGGTTCTTGAAAACCGGTGCCAAAAGAAATGGGCGGGATTGAAAAATTCAGAGTTGGCACCGGTTCCAACCAAAACCGGTGCCAATCATTTAATTAGCACCGGTTCAAACCGGTGCCAACTTATTATAAAAAAAAAAATAAGTATGACATAGAGTTGGCACCGATTCGCCTTAAACCGGTGTCAACTATGTTAATTAGCACCGGTTCAAACCGGTACCATATTTGAGAAAAAAAAACCCGGGTTAGGTTATTGCGTCTTTCTTTTTCAATTTCTTTTCCTTTCTCCTTCTACCTTTCCCCATTTCCCTCTTGACTCCACTACTTCCACCACTACGCACCCCTTTCCACCGCCACCACACTTTATCTTCATTCTTCACGGCATCAAGGCAATGTGACGGTGGTCGCGATTGGTTGTTGGATTTTTAGAGTTCCAGGTGGAAATTTGGTTAAGTTTTTAAATTTGTTATTTTAGTTTTGAAATTAGGGCTTTGGTTGATTGTGGTTAGATGGATTTTTGGTTGTTTTTAGATGGATTTTTGGTTGTTTTTAGATGGATTTGTTGTGGGATGCAATTCGTTGGTATTTTTGTTGTGGTTTTGAATACTTGATTGGTTGAACTCTTCACTCTGGTCTACGCCTCCTCCGCCCATCGTCCGCCCTCCGTCGCCGGTTCGACCTCCATCGCCACCTCCTCCGCCGCCGAACTCCAATGGCACTTCCACTTCCTCTGCTTCTCCTTCTCCTTCTCCTATCCCCGAGGAGATCTCTCGCCATGCTCAGCTCTCACTCGAGGTTCCTCTCTCTCTTCTTTCTTTTTCAATTCAATTCATCACCAACAACTCCTAACCTAACCTAATTTGTTGAATTTGTAAAGCTGTCGAAGAATATCATCAACATCAGAGAAATCAGGAGGTTAGCATCCATGGGTCTTCCTAATGCTCCTGCCATCCGCTCTACTGTCTGGAAGGTTTCTGTCTCACTTTCTATTCATTTCATACTTTAAGTTGATTACTTACTTAATCGGAATTGAAATACCTAAAAATATAAATTTCAATTGCAATTGGCAGCTTCTGCTGGGGTATTTGCCCAGTGATCGAGCAATGTGGCCCTCTGATTTAGTCAACAAGAGGTCTCAATACAACCATTTCAAGGATGATCTCTTGATGTCTCCCGTATGTCCTCTTCTCTCTTTTTTTTTTCTTTTTTTTTTGTCTTTGTTTCCTTTCACTTTTGATTTTGCTTCACACTTCTTTCATGTTAATTATTAGTTTAATGATCAAATTTAGGGTGCATAAAAAACCACCTCTAATAGAACCTCTTAACAGATTATGTTTATGAAATTTGGTTTACCGTTTACCCAATTGTAGATAGTAGATATAGTCTCATAAGAGGAATCGCGGTGATGTTGTATTATGATATTATATGCATATATGGCTTTCTGTTGAGGTTGAGCATAGGATATTAGGATCACTGTTCTAATGCTTTAGGTGATTCTAGTTGCTATGTTGATCATGCAGAAAAGTATACGCAACTTGTTGCTAAGCATTTTTAAGTTTGTGTTATGTTGTTATTGATTGACTGTTGTCTTATTTATGCGCCCTCTGCCATTGTTTGAGGCTCTTGGGAGAATAAGTTAAGTGGCCTAATATTGTAATGTCAGGTTCTTGCTGAAAAAGCTTATCTTGTGGGTGTGGAGTAAAAAGGTATTAAAGTGGATTCGTTTGGAATAGAAGAATCTCTGAAAGAATTGGCTCAACTAGTTGACACAGCAGGTCTTCAGGTTGTTGGCTCTACTTATCAAAATTGAGTATGTCGTGGGTTTTTCTATTGCATAATGTGGTTACGCTATAAGTTGCAATGTGCATATACTTAAGACAGTACAATTAGCTAATTAGAGATTTATATTATCTGTGCATGCCCTAAATCTTCCAGTTAACATGTTATGTATCTCTGTCACTCTGTGTGTGACTGTGAAAGTTGGGGAAGGGTTGGAGAATTGAATGGGGGAGTGTCGCTTAAAACGATAATGTAACTCTTTTAATTAGAACTTAAAGGGTTTCAATGAGTTGATTTTGTATCCGTTGTAATTCTTTGCAAGTGAAAAGCACTTGTAACTTAAGGCATGTTATGTGTCATCTAGGAACATGGCCTCCAAAGCAGCTACAGTTCAATTAAAAGCTTTAGTACCTCCGTTTTAACTTGTTAAGATAGAGATTGTAAAACAAAACTCGGATTACTTTACCAAGTGTGTATTGACTTATGAGTTTTTGTCATATAGTTTACATATGTCTTCTATCAAATACATTTCTCCTTTATTTTTGCTTTGTGAGAACTGCTGGTCTGCATGGTAAATAACTTCAACACCTGCTGTATGAATTAGGCTTGCTGCTCCAAATCCAAGAACATATATTGGCTCAGGCAAGGTTTTTGAGATCAAGAGTGCAATTCATGCATTTGATGTTGAAACAGTGATATTTGATGATGAGCTCTCACCAGGGTAAGAGTGAAACACTTTTTTATTCAAAAACTGACAATTGGTGTACATCCATTGTCTAGCTATTAACATTTACTCATATGAATTTATTGCTGATTGTGAAACACATCATATGCACGTGACGGATATGATGTGTTTGTAGCAGCTGTTTCTAGTTTGTTCATCTTGCAAAACTTTCCTTGTGGTTAGTTTTCCTTGCCAATTGTCGTCTGGTTTATCTCTCAGTATCTCTTAGCAACAACTAAATTCTTGTTTTGGTAAACAACTTTGTGTAAGGTTCTTTTCCCCTCTTGATTATGCTCAAAGTATGTGTTCTATTACTTTTATATATGTCTGGTAATTTATGATGTTTTGGTTCCTTCCCTTGGTTGCTTTGTGAGCCAGAGGTGAAGAGCTGTAATTGCAGTATTTGGTTTCCTATAGATTACGCTCCCCTGCTTATCATCTTTTGATGGTTTCATTGATTGTTGATAAGCTGTAAAATTTGGTACATGCCTAGTGTGTGCAACTGTAATTGTTTTCAGAATTCTGGTGCCTGCTGTGACTGTTAGTTGTCACTTTTGTTTTTTCGATTAGATTTGGCTCACCTGAATCAAATTACTGGTCCTTGTTTGATCTTGCTTTTGTGATTTTTATGTGCCCAGGAGCTCTTGTGCTTCGTTCTGATCTCCATATCAGCATATTGTGTAAGTGAAGTTGTCTCTCATCCATGATCAAGGTTAAGGCCTTTTTTTTTTTTTTTTATTATTATTATTATTATTATTATTATTATTATTATTATTATTATTATTATTATTATTATTAATTTTTTTTTAAAATTATTAATTTTTTTTTTAAAAAAATATCATCTTAATGGCCTTGTGGAGTTTTGAACTTGCAAATTATAATATCTTTCTTAATCATTGTAGGTCCTGGCACATGCTGATGCTTACTGTAGCATATCTTTTTTTTTTTTTAATCTAATTATGCTGCAGGCCACCATAGCCTTCTGGCTCTCATGACCAGTCCCAAGCTGGAGTTCTAGTGGTCATGTGACTCAAAACTTGTAGGGTATGCCAAGAAAACTTGTTTGTCAACATCAAGGTTAGCCTGTTGGGCAATTTTTTTGTTTCCCTTTAATTGGTGCCCACACCTAGGTTTTCTGTCACTGACAAAGAATCTTCTCTACATAATTGCATTGCTTTCTTAGTTATTGAGTTTTGTTTTATGCGTTTTCTTTGTTGGTTGGGTGGGTATGTTAATTAGTTCTTGCTTTAATTGCATGCAGTTGATATATTGGATCGATTGCGATTTCCATTTGGGTTAGTTTGTCCTGGTGTTTCTCCTGATCATCCTAAAACTAACATTGCAATTCAAGGGAGTATTCAAAGGTAAATTTTGTTTGTTAATAGTTTTCTATATTTTTCAATTTTGTTTCTGAATTTCATTTTTGATTTTTAAAATTATATTTAAAATCCCCGTTTGAATTTTTTTTCTAATCTCGTTGTAATTTCGTTTTCAATTGTAAAGACCTTCAGGCACTGTTGGACATTTTGCACCATTGTTGTCAAGAAGTTCTGAGAATTCTGCTGCTGGTAAATTCTCTTTGCCTAAGATAGCATCCCCATTACCTACTCCTCCTCGAATAGGTTACTACTCCATGCCCCTAAGTGGTGCTTCTGGAACAGAAAGAAAATCACCACCTTCCAAACTTCACCTGGCTCAGAGAAGTGGGGTGATATTTTCTCACCTCCTTTGACACCAGTGATGTTAGAAAATCAGCATCCAACAAAAAGTTGATTTGGACCATCTTGTAGGCTGCTTTACCAGAGGTAAACTTTATCTTGTTTTCCTGTCTGAAAGTTGTGCTCCAAACATTAATAGTTGATATTAGATTGCATTGTTGCTTGGATATTCTTGAAGTTCTGCCTATCAAGTTTACACTTTGGTTGTTGGCTATTTCCATACTGTCGTTTGTAATGCACAGGCGTTTCAAAACACAACTGTTAATACTGATCTCCATTTATTGATCAGACTATTGGAATTCATCTGTGATTATTGTTCATGTATTTACTCAGTTTATTCATCATTGCATTATCATAATGCGCGTAATACTCATGTTTGGGGTGCTGTTTCTTTCTGTGTAGCAGAAGCAGCTAAAGGAGGAGGAGAAACTCTCGAAACAGCAAGTTGAGACTCTGAATGCCCATTATCAGAAGTTAGAGATGGTGGCAAATTTTCTGGAACCAATTTGATGAAGCTCATAAACTTGTAAGGTATTTGATCTCATTCAATTTCTCTGAATTTACATCGGTTTCAGATAACTATTGGTAAAAAATAAAAAAGACACAAATGAGTTTATAAGAGATAATGGATGATTATTAATAATAAACTTGTAAGGTATTTTGGCTTGTAGTAGTTTCTGCCAATAGATCTCATACGTTGTTAATACAATAATTGTCTAGCCTTAAAACTATAATCCCATCTTGATACGACAAGACTACTCGAACTAGATACCAAAAGTTAAAAACTGCATGTTAGTGTTGAAAAATTTCTACGCTAATTATGAGTCAGTGTTACTCGATTTAAATGGGGTGGTTTGATGTCCTAAACTGAAGGTCTTTTTGACCTGTTTGCTAGTTCATACTAATTTATTAAAATCCCTAAATCCCTAAAACCCTAAACCCTAGCAACTCATAATCTTTGAAAATAAAATTCAGATAAGTACGGCAATCAACAATTCATAGCATGAAATCCCCACCTCTAAGATTAGCATTTGGAGAACGCAAACAGATAAATAAAAAATTTCAACAATTCATGCAAATTATAAGCTTATAAGAGCATCAATGGGTATAAAAGAAAGAAGAAAAAATATTATTCATACTTGGAATAATTTTTAAGGTGGGTTACCTTTGAAGATGTTTGTTTGTTTGATAATCTGGTGAGTCTATATGTTGTGAGTTTGATTGATAATCTGGTCATAGGCATCCAAGTCCCTTTGCTTCTGATGACTTCATGATCCGAAGCCTTTTGCAGGAGGTGATGAACATCTCCCATGGTACATCTCCAACCAGCATCCAGTCACCATCCTTGTCTTTGTAAGTGGGTGCAACATCAGATCCATTATATCCATCTCTTTCGGAGTATTGTCCGATACATTTCTTGAACATAATTTCCATAGCCTTTAACAGCTCTGGATAACTCTGGGGTACATCTTTTGATGCTTCTGTTTTTCCTGTCCTTGCTGGTTTGTTATGGTCTGTCTTTCTGCGTTCCTGAGCTTGGTTCTGATGTGGTGGCTACTGTGCTTTGCTCTGGTGCAGTTTGTGTTTCTGTGACCCTGGGACTGTTCTGCTATGGTTCAGATTGCTATGATGCTGTTTGCATTTGGTCTGACTGCTGTTCTTCAAGGACCTACTAGTGCCTGCTCTGCACTGGTTGGGCTGCTGGTTTGGGTATTGTACAGTAGTGGTGTGGTTTGGTGTTGATGTTTTGGTGGGCTGCGAGGTTATAATATTATTTAATTCTTTTTGGACGAAAATTTTAATATTACAGCATTTTTTAATGAAAATATGTAACTTTATATATATGTTAATGTTTCTATATCAATTTAGGTGAAAAAAAATGCAAAAAAAATTTTTTTTTTTATTTTTTTGGGGTATTTCTGGCACCGGTTTGGACCAGAACCGGTGCCAAAAGTTTTTTTTAAATTTTTTTTTTTGAGACTATTGGCACCGGTTTAAGCAAGAACCAGTGCCTAAAGTTGGGTTTTATGCACCGGTTCTTGCTTAAACCGGTGCTAATAGTGTTGATAATAAAAAATAAAAAAATCGCGCCTTTGAAGTTGGCACCGGTTAACCGGTGCCAAATTTTTGAGGATTTGGCATCCCTCAAATCCCCAACGGTTCAAAACCGATGCCTTAGGGGGGGTTTGAACCGGTGCCAAATTACCTTTTTCGTCTAGTGACAACACTTCATAGCAAAGGTACCTCAGCAACAAAATCCACCAGGAAAATGTGGGAGCAAAACTCTACTATGAAGTGACATTCAATGGAGTCCCTTCATCATTCGGATTACAAAACATAACTCAAGTTGTATGAAAACATAGATGGGGGACTCACAACTTGAGTGCATCAACAGAAGACCAAAAGGGACTCCACAAATGAAACACAAAAACTCACTGAAAATGTAGCCCTTGCTAACCATATGACATAGTAGCCTCATCATTCATCAATCATATTCCCCTAATCAAGAAGCTTAGCCAACATGCCAACTACAATTACTTTCACTGACCAACATTCAACCTAACTACCCAATCAAAAACCAACCAACATAAATCAGGAAACAACAGCACCAACCAACATAAACTAGGAAACAATAACAGCTACCAACTTAAACAAGGACACAACAGCAGCAACCAACATAAACCAGTAAACAACAGCAGCAATAAACATAAACCAGGAAACAGCAGCGGCAACCAACATAAACCAATCAACAACAGCAGTAACCAACATAAACCAACCAAAACAGCAGCAACCAACATAAACCAACCAACAACAGTAGCAACCAACATAAACCAACGTAAACCAAAAGGCCACCAACATAAACCAACAGCAGCAACCAACATAAACCAACAACAACAAAAAAACCCACCATTGTACACCACCAACCACCAGTATCCTACATAAACCAGGAAACAACACTAGCAACCAACATAAACTAACCAACATAAACCAACAGAAGCAACCAACAAAAACCAACGAAACCCACAAACCCACAATTGTACACCAGCACCCACCAGTAACCAACATTAAATAACTACACAAACAAAAATTAATTCCAAAATTCATGCAAAAATGAACACAGATCCACCAACCAACCAGTAATTATGGGACTCGTATTGAACATAACACACAACAAAACCATGGGACTCAAAGTAAAAAATGCACAAGTTAGGGTTAGGGTTAGGAGGCGTTACACAAGTAGTCAGTTGGAGGGTTGAACCCTAAGGTTCAACCGCCTCTCTTCGTCAGTAAGAACAGGAGGGACACCATTGTCAGCCTCATCATCTAAGGACAAAATCACCCAATCCTCATCAGGTAAGCCACAGATCCGCCTCAAGGCCACCCTCGCCGCCTTCCTGGTTGCCCAGATCTTCGTTGGTGGCCTAGCCCTCTTAGATTTGGGGTCTAGGAGGCCACAGCACTGTCGTCGTTGCTTTCACAAGCTGGATCTACAGCCACAGCAGTGAAATCCAGCGATTTCTTCCCACGAGACTCACCCTCCCCTCAATCTTCTCCTTGCGTCCATCCTCCTCCACGCTTTGAAGTACTTTGCCCAAAGCTTTGTACATGGTTTCGCAACAGAACTGAAGGGCTTCACCAGATTCATAAAATTCGCAAGTAGAAGGAGATCCATTCTCAATAGAGTTAATGATGGAGAGAATCAAATTCTCCTCACCCTTGTCGTTGTTTGCTATATAGGCATCATGAAGTGGATACATGTTAACCATGGTGTTAAGGGACTCAAATGTTGAAAGATCTGGGTTAGGAATTTCAGATCTAATGAGTGAGTTTGGGGAAGATGAAGTACGAAGAGGAGAGAGGAATACGAAAAAGGATGAACTAAGGTTCATGTTCAAAGATCTGAACATATCAACAAATCCCAGCCACATTAATTGATGGTGGTTCGGAAAGTGAGTGAATGCGAGGAGTTGCAAATAATAAATGGAGGGAGCAGTTATATTAACGTAATCTGATTTTATTAACCTAAATGAGATTAAGCAAATATAAGGGCAACAATTAAGAAAATCAGAATTTTTAAGTGAGGGTAAAAAAGTAATTTTAAGGGTTTTTTTTTTACTAAAAATGGAAACAAAACAGACAGTTACACATAACCCTGATCGGACAATAATGGCAAAAATTGCAGATAATATTTAACGGAGGGAGTATAACATTTACTAGGTGTGTTAGGTCCAAAGTCCAAATGGGTTTTAGATTAATCCATAACATCTTACTTTCCAACTATTTTGCATGGCCATTTTTATTCCTTTTATTTTACCCTGGTTGCACATGTCATATGATGTACAAATTAAAATACACCTTGGAAACAATATTGAAAGTTGCAGGAAGTTATAGTTAATAAAAAAAATGATAAGTTAGGGTCTCAAGGGTTGTGACTTGTGGTTAATAGACAAAAAGGAAAAAAAAAAAAAACATTTATATTATTTTTTTATTTTTATGATGGATAGAAAGTTAAAACAATATATAGTCCTTAAATGATGGGCAAAACAATATTTTGATGTTAAAATATTTAATTTGTAAGTAGTGCATTATAATTTAGAGTCAAAAATCATATGAAGTACATAAAATGGCTACATAAAATACAAAATATATACATAGTATGATATAACATACTTCGTAGTTATAAAAAATAATTTGAGAAAAAATATGTACGGTTCAAGGGACAAACATATGTCGAGTTTTGGTCTAATCAAACCTAAACCAAGTATATTTGAACTGAAATCTAATCCTATCCATCGATCTCGTAGGGTTTAAAAATTTGGTCCCATATCCTCAAATTTGAAGTTGGGGCTGGGTCTAGCATGGTCTTGATCAGGGGCGGATCTTCTAAGAGGTTGGCCTGGGCTTGGCCCCCCTTAGATTTGATCCAATTTTTATTAGAAGCAAATTAAAAATTAAAAAAAAAGCTCAATTTGTAGCCCATTGGACTTAAAATTCAGAAATACCTTATATATATCATGTAGTATTTCTCTATATGTTTTTACTTGGCACAAACTCCTATGTGAGTTTGCCATATGACAAATTGGCTCATCTTCCAATACATAAATCATAAATCGCAGTATTATTGGTAGTCAAGTACAAATTTTTAATTTTATTTCAAAAAAAAAAAAAAAAAAAATACTACATAAACAATAATACAGTACTACGTTATTCATTTTTAAAGAATTAGACAATTAGCAATGATATTTATGTCCTGTACTTGCTATTCATGATTCTTTTTTTTAATAGCTACTTTAAAAAAAAAATAAGATTAAACTATTTTACATTGTTATTAGTATCTACTATGGTTTAAATTTAGAAATTAAACTTTAATTTGCCCCCGCCCCCTAAAAAAAAATGTCAAGATCCGCCACTGGTCTTGATCCTCCTTACTTTGATTTTCTCGTGCATATATGGTTCTACTATTGTTGGTTACTACTTTCATTGTCTCTTTATTTTTGTCTCATTGTCAATTTTTGGATCAAACTTTGTAACTTTGACTATAAATTATTGTTAATCTATAGGAGATAATATAGTCATGTATGATCTTGTTAGATTGAGCTCATGAGTTGCATATTTCATTAATATCACATATTTATAATTTTTACGTAGATGAAAATGGAGATATATATATGCGTTCTAAGACGCATCTTGGAGCTGTGAAATATAAAGTTCTGGCTTTTGCTTTATTATTTCCTCGGTAAAGTTTACATGCACAAAATTAGCCGCTACATGTAATGGTGACTGCATAAAGCTTCCCGATTTTCCAATGATGCATCGATCAGGGATAACTGGATAAGTGGATCTTCACCGAGCAAGTGGAGCAATGGAGGTACGTCTCCCTTGAGTGCTGCAACATATAGTCTTGTAATAGCAAGTAACTGACCTCTTTCTATATGTGCTTCCATATTTTGTGACGTTTAATTTATGGGAAAGAATTCTTGCATTACAAGTTTGTTAGTAATAATTGTGCAAGTCTTCATTTCTTTTATACCAATGATTAATTAAGAATGTAAGACCAATCAATAAAGGCAAAATACAAGTTGATCTTGTTGATCAATTTATTTTGTCAATCAACAGGGTAAAAGTGTCTTTTTCATCATTAAACCTGAGGTAAAAGTGTCTTTTCTATCATTAAACCTGGGACAAAAATGTCTTTTTCATCATTAAATCTGGGTCAAAATGGTAATAGCATATATTTGGTAAGGGTAAAAGTGTTTTTTCCATCATTAAACCTGGGACAAAATGGTAATAGCATATGACAACTGTTCACGTTATTTACAAATTTGTTATTTTGATTTGTTTGGTAAATTAATCAAGAAGATCAACTGGGACGGCTTCATAAATAAAGAGGGACATGGACATATTTTTCTTGGAAGCTCACTCCAAAGTCCAAATTAAACAACCTTTTTCTAGCAAGGGTTGACAAGTCAATAGTGGGAATGGGATGTATACTGTATATGACTAATAATTTGTAGTGACATTCAGCAATAATGGAAGTCGTGGCATTTGGTATCCAGCTAATAATCTTGTACAGAAGTAAAGTAGGTAGAATAGCCAATTAATAGCCTAGATCTAAAGTGAAAAGACACAAAGTAGGAACTTTAAAAATTCAAAGTAACACACCATTAACTCGTTAAGCAAATTTTATAATCAAAGGAACAAAGGGAGTATGGAAAAGATGTTGTAATCAAATTATAAATAAAGATGAGGGGGAGAGAAAGAAGAACTGTTAAATAATCAATTAATGAATACACAGCAACATCTTTACCCATGATGAAAGTGCAAGGAAGGGGATCAACCAGGCTGCTACATCCTATGAAAGTGCAATTGCAAACTCTTGCCCTTTTTTCTGTGTCATATGCTGCCTAAAATATGTGTGTTAAAAACGGGTATGTGATTTTATAGTGCTAGTCATATTTACATATTGTAGCCTAGGAAAAAAAGGATATGTACGTAAACGAAATATAAAATAAATTGATTAAAAGATCATTAAAGGCCGGTAAAAAGATCGGACCTACATTTAGTTTATGATTAGAACAAGAGAGAAAATAAAGATACACTTGAGGGGACAAAATTATGTGATGAGTTGTACGAATTGAATAAAAATTTCAATTAACTACATGAAGATTTATTTGTGTTGAAAGATTTTATGTATTCCTAGGTGCAAGATGTAGATGCTTTTGGACATAAAAAAAAAAAAAAAAAAAAAAAAAAAAAAAAAAAAAAAAAAAAAAAATTCATTAATGAAACAAATTTGTGAATGGAAGGAGTAAAGCTTTATATATATGATGATGTTCAGATAAATTTCATTATTCATGCTATCAGAAAGACTAAATCTAACATAACATGGTTTTAGAATTTGTACAAAATGAGATGGACAAAGTAAATCTCTTACAAAAATAGACAAATATATAAGAATATTATATTCTAGTTAGGACACGAGCTTAAGTAATTTTGTAGTAGATTAGAGCATTCTCATTAAAAATGAAGATAGGCCAATTATATTTGATGTTTGCTTATATATTACACTTAAAATGTAAAGCAACAAACTTTGACAAACAAGACAAGCTACTAATGAAGATGGTACATAAATAAAATCAAAGTACTCCTTCAAAAAAAAAAAAGTTTACTCGTACATTATTGTTGAACAGCTGGGAAACAAACATGGCCGGAGTAGAACGCAATGAACGTGAAGACAACGCACCTTGTGTAGAGACTATCATACGTTGTCGATCAAATTTGATTCTTTTGTAGTGTTTTTTGACTTTATCGAATAACACATCATTATTGATTGCCTCCTTAGCCAACTAATAAGCTTCCATATGAATCGCAAACAATGTCCCACGAGTATAAATCCAATTAACCCTAGCCAAGCTACGAGAGAATCCCATAATGCAGTCCAAATTCCGCCATCTCCATAAGTTAGATTGGATACCGAGAACATGTATGTCAATGTTGTTGCCGTGACAGAAATCCATAGGATTATCCTCAAAACCGTTAATAAATGTCGCTTGCATGGAAGGCCGCTTATAAGGAGAAGGATGACACTTAGGGATGATATTAGTCCAATGGTGTTAGTAACTAATACATTATTGTAATCAAAATGATGACCATATGACCATACAGAAGTACCCGCATATGCGATGTGGTCCTTATGTAATCCTAATTCTTTTATATCTTGTTGGCTAGTATATGTTTTTGTATCCTGCCAAACGCCTCCCGGGGGATTAATTCCAACTTGGAAAGCCATGGTTGCGATCAAGGATGCCACCACCATTAGAGATGTGCGATGGTCTTCCAACCAAGCACGGTCTTTTGTCGTTTTCAGTGCTTTCTTTGCGGGTAACACATTGGCACAAGTAAGGAGTTTCCATATCTTTGTATCTTGTGTCGAATCCTTCCGACTTTGCTTATGAGTATCCACAACTGTCAATCCATTTTTGTTAACCGCATTCTTTTTAATCTTTGGATGTGCTAGTATAATTTCTACCATCTGCATATTATCAAATTGAAGTATAAAATTGTAAGTTATGTAATAATCTGTTACAATTTCAACATCCCAAATGACTATTTTATTCATTACATATTGATAGAGTATAAAACATATTCCTAAACTTCAACTATATAAGATTAAGCTTTTAGTTGAGTTGGTCTTCACATTCATCACGTTGGCTCTATGCCTATTATTCCTGAAACTGGTGATGTACCAGCTGCTAGTCTGCTACCGTTATGTATGTATTAAATAATTTTAAGTTATTAATTTAGCATCCTTCTCGTCAGAGAAAAAAAAGAGCTATTTATTATATTCATGCATCTTTGTATTCTCGTTGAGTAGAGCAGTGTGT
>NW_018744135.1:0-23025 GCF_001683475.1 Chenopodium quinoa | reverse complement strand
TTGGAAAAGTGTGACACTATGAAGCTGAATGGTGTTACAGATGATGCTCTTAGACTTCGCCTTTTTCCATTCTCATTACGGGATAGGGCGAAGGAATGGTTAAGAGATGAGGGTTCTGGTTCCTTTGATACATGGATAAACTAGTAAAAGCTTTTCTGGTCAAGTTCTTGGGACAAGAAAAGACTGCAAGATTAAGGAACGAGCTATCCACTTTCAGGCAATCAGATGAAGAATCCTTATATGACGCATGGAGGAGATTCAAGAGGTTACAGAGACAGTGCCCCCATCATGGCATACCTGAATGGATGTTAATCCAAACATTCTATAATGGTCTAACCCATGAGTTCCGGATCTATATCGACGCCGCATCTGGAGGCTCCCTTCTAACTAAAAATCCAACCGAAGCAAAGGAGCTGGTTGAGAAGATGTCAGCCAATGACAACTATCACCCAGGCGGCCGAAATAATGTCAAGAAAGGAGGTAAATTAGATGTTGATGCTCTAACTCTTTTAACTAGTTCTGTGCAGGCACTTTCAAGCAAGTTCGATAGACTACAAACTGGATCTTCCAATAATGTGCTAGAAACTTGTCAAATGTGTAATACTCAAGGTCACATCGCACCTAATTGCCCACGAAATTCGAATGAGGTATCAATTGAGGAAGCCAATGCCTTCTACAATTCCAACCCTAAAAGACCATACGATCCCCATTCTAATACTTATAATGAAGGTTGGAAGAATCACCCAAACTTCTCATACAAAAACACCCAAGCTCAGCAAAATCCACCTCCGCCCCCACCTCGAAACAACAATTATAATCCACCTGGTTTCCAACCAAGACCACCCCTAGTACAACAACCCATGCAACCCATGCAACCACCCCCTCAAAAATCCAATCTCGAACTAATGATGGAAACTTCATCAACACCACAAATAATTCCATCCAACAGTTACAAGCCCAGAATAAGCTCATGGAAAATCAAATAAGCCAACTTGCTCATCAAGTCGGCCAATCTTCAAAAACACCGGGTACGTTTCCTGGCCAAACAGAGCAACACAAAAGGGGCACATGAATGCTGTAATTTTAAGGAGTGGAAAACAGTTGGAAGGCCTTCCCGTAAGGGAACCATCAACGATAGATATTGAGGGAATGAGAAAAACAGGGGATTTTGCAAAATTCTTCTTCGCCCGGTCAGACCGGGCAAGGTCCGCCCGATCGGGCGCGAGAAGCAGTCGACGAAAAACAGGGGAATGTGCGAATTTCTTCTTCGCCCGGTCAGACCGGGCAAAGTCCGCCCGATCGGGCGCACGAAGAAATTCCAGACAAACAAAAGAACATAAGCAGCTCTTCTTCGCCCGGTCAGACCGGGCAATCACTGCCCGACCGGGCGCGAGATCCAGACAGCCCAATTCCAAGGAATGATGTTCAAGAAAAGCCACGGGAATACATTCCAAGCGTCCCTTTTCCACAGAGGTTAGCCCAGGCTAAGTTAGAGAAAAAGTACGGTAAATTTCTAGACATCCTTAAGAAACTTCACATTAATATACCGTTCTTGGATGCAATTTCTGAAATGCCTTATGCAAAGTTTTTGAAAGACATGCTATCTAACAAGAAAAAGCTTGCAGAGAATGCTACTGTTTCTCTAACTGCAGAATGTAGTGCCATTCTGCAAAACACTCTTCCTAAGAAACTAGGTGATCCAGGCAGCTATTCAATCCCAGTGAAGCTGGGAGATATAGAGATCAATAGAGCGCTATGCGATCTTGGTGCAAGTGTAAGCCTTATGCCGCTCTCCATCTGCGAAAAGCTTCAAATGGGTGAGCTAAAGCCTACAAGGATATCTCTGCAACTTGCAGACAGGTCAGTTAAATTTCCCCTCGGTATACTTGAAGATGTTCCATTGCGAGTTGGTAAATTCTTTATTCCATGTGATTTTGTTGTTATGGAAATGGAAGAAGATGCCCATGTCCCTATTATTCTTGGTAGACCATTCTTAGCTACTGCAGGTGCAATTATTGACATGAAGAATGGGAAAATAACATTTGAAGTAGGGGATGAGAAAATGGAGTATTCATTACTGAATGCTATGGGAAATCCGTCTATGGGTGAGACTATTTGTCAAGTGGATGTCCTCGATGATCTACAACAAGAACAACTTCCCCTGATCAAAAAGGAAGATGCTCTTGAAACGGTGTTGATAGGAAGTATCCATGATGAAGATTGGGAAGTAAGGGAGTACACGAGGCTACTAGAAGACGCAAAAGCTAATCCAATCATCGCTCCAGTCAAGGAAGTCCTTAGTACATCGAGTGTTGGGGAGAGTTCAACGCCTCCCGAGGTAGAGTTGAAACCCCTTCCATCTAATCTTAAATATGCATATCTTGGTCCCAAAAATACATACCCTGTTATTGTTAATGCTGAGCTTAATAACATTGAATTAGAGAAACTTCTCGCTGTTTTAAGAAAATATAGAAATGTTATTGGGTATACCATTGATGATATCAAGGGTATTAATCCCTCTTTTTGTATGCATAAGATCATTCTTGAGGACGATCATGCCTCCTCTAGAGAACCTCAAAGAAGACTAAACCCAACTATGATGGAGGTAGTCAAGAAAGAGGTTCTCAAATTGCTTGCTGCAGGAATAATCTACCCTATCTCAGATAGTAAGTGGGTTAGTCCTGTACAAGTAGTACCAAAGAAAGGAGGTATGACAGTTGTCAAGAATGACAAAGGCGAGCCTGTTGCCACAAGAAACTGTTACAGGGGTGCGGATGTGCATTGATTACAGAAAATTAAATAAAGCCACCCGTAAAGATCATTTCCCCTTGCCTTTCATTGATCAAATGCTCGAACGATTGGCTAACCATTCCTTTTTCTGTTACTTGGATGGATATTCCGGTTTTTTTTTCAAATCCCCATCCGCCCTTGTGATCAGGAAAAGACTACATTCACATGTCCATATGGCACCTTCGCATATCGCAGAATGCCATTTGGACTGTGTAATGCCCCAGCCACGTTCCAACGGTGTGTATGATGGCTATTTTCTCAGGTCTCATAGAAAATTCTATGGAAGTTTTTATGGATGATTTTTCTGTTTATGGTTCATCTTTCGATATTTGTCTTGAAAATCTAACAAAGGTGCTCCATAGATGCCAGGATGTCAATCTGATATTGAACTGGGAGAAGTGCCATTTTATGGTACAACAGGGAATCGTTTTAGGCCATGTAGTTTCAAACAAAGGGATTGAGGTGGACAAAGCCAAAGTAGAGGTAATACAGAAACTTCCCCCTCCAAATTCTGTGAAAGGAGTACGAAGTTTCCTTGGCCATTGCAGGTTTTTATCGCAGGTTTATCAAGGATTTTTCAAAAATTGCTAGACCCTTAACTGAACTGTTAGCTAAGGACGCCCAATTTGATTTTAATGATGCTTGTCTTGAAGCTTTTAACAGGTTTGAAGGAAGCCTTAACCTCTGCTCCTGTTATACAACCCCCGGATTGGGCCCTACCCTTTGAAATCATGTGCGATGCTAGTGATTATGCGATAGGGGCCGTCCTGGGGCAACGAAAGGATAAGAAATTGCATGCTATATATTACTCTAGTAAAACTCTTAGCCCTGCTCAAATGAATTATGCAACTACTGAAAAAGAGATGCTAGCTGTCATATATGCAATAGATAAGTTTCATTCTTATTTAGTTGGGTCGAAAGTGATTATCCATACAGATCATGCGGCATTGAAATATCTGATGAGCAAGAGCAATGCCAAGCCGCGGTTGATTAGATGGATCCTCCAATTGCAGGATTATGATATAGAGATCAGAGATACGAAGGGGACAGAGAATGTCGTCGCAGACCATCTCTCTCGCCTCCTCCTTGATGAGGAGGATGAGGATAACCTCCCATTTGATGACTCTTTTCCCGTTGAGCGTTTGTTAGCTCTTTTACAGGTTGAATCTCCTTGGTATGCTGATTTAGCTAACTATCTTTCTACAGGTACAATGCCTCACGGTTACTCTTATCAACAAAGGAAGAAATTCCTTTATGAGGCACACCGACACTTTTGGGAAGACCCTTTCTTGTACAAACTATGTGCCGATGCAGTGATCAGACGGTGCATTCCCGAAAGTGAGGTAAGCAATATAATTTCTCATTGCCATGACTTACCTTGTGGTGGACATGCAGGCCCCTCGAAAAACAACTGCAAAGATCCTACAATGCGGATTTTACTGGCCCACTATGTTTAAGGATGTGTACTCCTATGTCAAGGCCTGTGACCGTTGTCAACGAACGGGAAATATTTCCAAGAGGAACGAAATGCCACTCAACAACATACTCGAGGTCGAGTTGTTTGATGTGTGGGGATAGATTTCATGGGCCCTTTCTCTTCCTCTAAGGGGAATCGATACATTTTGGTAGCCGTTGACTACGTGTCAAAATGGGTTGAGGCCATTGCTACACCAAGCAATGATGCCCGTGTGGTAAGTAAATTCTTCAAGAAAAACATTTTCAATAGATTTGGTATCCCACGTGTGTTGATTAGTGACAGGGGAACACACTTCATGGAGAGCCGATTCGAAGCAATGTTGAAGAAATATGGAGTGCAGCACAAACTTGGAATTGGCTATCACCCCCAAACCAGTGGCCAAGTAGAGGTATCAAATCGAGAGATAAAGTCCATCCTAGAGAAAACAGTTGCAAGAACGAGAAAGGATTGGGCTGACAAAATTGATGATGCACTTTGGGCTTACCGAACAGCTTACAAAACTCCAATAGGTACAACCCCGTACAGACTTGTATACGGAAAAGCTTGTCACTTACCCGTCGAGCTAGAACATCGAGCATTTTGGGCCATCAAAAGCCTGAACTTTGACGCTAAGGCCGCGGGAGAGAAGAGGCTATTGCAGTTGAATGAGCTAGATGAGCTCCGCCTCGAAGCCTATGAGAGTTCAAAGCTTTATAAGGAGAAAACAAAAAGGTGGCACGACAAGGGCCTCATAAGAAGAGAATTCAAAGAAGGAGATCAAGTCCTTCTATTCAATTCAAGGTTGAAACTATTTCCAGGAAACTCAGGTCAAGATGGTCGGGCCCTTTCACGGTCTACAAAGCATATCCTTATGGCACCATTGAATTATGGAACAACACCGGGGGCACCTTCAAAGTCAACGGACAAAGGGTGAAGCACTATCGAGCGGGAGATCCTATTTGAAGAGAAGTCAGATATCACATTCTCTTCCCCGCCACAAACTCAATGAGGATGAATACGGTCAAGCTAATGACCTTCTAAACAAGCGCTTGCGGGAGGCAACCCGATTCTTTTTTCTATTTTCCTTAATATTTTATACTTTATCTTTCAGTTTATGTCTGTGTTATGCTGTTTTACAGAGAGTATCAAGCTAAGCACGAAGTGGGATGTCAAGAGAGCAGTCAAAGATCGAGTTATCGCGTTTTTGCTCTTCGCCCGGTCAGACCGGGCAAATTCCGCCCGATCGGGCGCGAGAGAAACAGAGAGCCAAAAAGAAGAGTATGAAGCTAAGCTTCTCTCCGCCCGATCAGACCGGGCAAAGCCCGCCCGATCGGGCGCGAGTAGCAGAATCTGAAAAAAAAAAAAAAAAAAAAAAAAAAAAAAAAAAAAAAAAAAAAAAGGAATTGAAGTCCAGTCTTCTTCGCCCGGTCAGACCGGGCAAAGAGCGCCCGATCGGGCGCGATGGAATCCTGCGGGTTTATATTAGGATTTCAGCAATCTTCTCTCATTCCCATTCCTCAAACTCTCATACCCTCTACTCTTTCTCTCTCTAAAAAATCCCCAATTCTAAAAACCCTAACTTCATCTCCCATCCAATTTCATCAAGATTCAACAATCAAATCCCTCAAATTCACCATACAAACCCAATTTTTTTTTTTTTTTTTTTTTTTTTTTTTTTTTTTGCAAAAATATTTCTGCAACTCCGTCCTCCTCTTTGTTCAACCTCAAGAAAACCCCAGGCTATCTCACCACTCACATAATTTCGAGCTTTTTGAAGATGTCTCAAAGGAAAAGAAACGAGAAGCACACCCCAACAACAACCACAATTGGACTTGGAAAGTGTAACCGGGTACCCACACGTGGTTTTCGTTCCGGAATTCCCAAACCAAAAGCAGCGGTTCATCGAGCTCTCGCGCCGAAAGGTAATCCCTACCCGATTCTTTGACCGTTCATTGCTTTCTAAGCTAGGAAATAGATTCGGAATGTAAGAATTTGTTTGCAAAATTAGGAATGTCTCAACTATTCAATATGAACTATAGAACTTATGAAGATTTAACTCTTGAATTTTGAGCTCATTTGATATTGAAAAGGGTAGGAATGGTTTGGTGAAGTATGTTGTGTATAGGTTGCTGAATAGGTCTCATAGAATGTCCTTAGAAGGCTTTGCTAGGAAGTTTTGGACTTCCTTGTACCGGCTTAACTGTGCAACCTAGTAGCTTCATTTCTGGGGAACTTTGGTTTGCTATGACTGGTGAAAACATTGAATCTTTCCAGCACGCCCTTTCACACAAAATCCACCAACCAGTCCTTAGGCTGTGGACTAGATTCACTGGGTGGACTATTTTTTGGTAGAATCGAACCTAATAATGTTAGGTCGGACGAGATTTCGATCTTAGGTAGCTATTTAAGGCGTGGGGATGAGGATGGAGACTTTTAAAATGAATATTGCACACTTGTTTGCCCTTCACCTTAAAAAGCAAGGCACCACTTATACGACAATTAAATCGAATGGTGAACGCTCTAACATTCCTATCGTCCTAGGAGGCCTTGTCACTCACCTAGCACTTCGGGAAGGCTTTTGATGAAGCCAGCCGATGCCCAGTGCCTGGCCCCATTACCTTAGATCAGCATTATCTCACTACTGGCGGTTTGGTTATCCATAGATTTTAATAGATTTAGTTTGGATCATAGGGAGAACCAACAGGCTTTCTGTGCCTTTACCTTCCCCTGACCTAACTAAGATTATGCCTCACCAGCCCTCCTACCTTCTCCAGTTCCCTAGTGATTCGTCTACCCCTGTACCAGCTGCCCCCACTAGGACCTATTTTAGGAGAGAGTCTGCTGGACCCTCTACCTCCTCCCTTGCTCCGCCTCCTCCTAGCGATCACGAGGCCATTATGGCCGGTATTAGGGAGCTTAGGGTAGGTCAGCTGGACCTTTCTACCCGAGTCCAGACCATAGAGACTAACCTTCGGGAGCTTAACGCAGGCCAGCAGGATTTTTCGCTTGTCTATGTATCCTGTTTATGACTACTTCTGCAGGCAAGGGTATATCCCGAGGGATGGTCCCCATCCTTTCTTGGTATCACTTTCCCGGTGCGGGAGATATGGCAGGTGGCAGTGGCACAGCTGGTGTCGAGGATGATGGTGTTGATGATGATGATGTTTGATGATGATGATGTTGATGATGATGATGTTGGTGGTGATGATGATGGCCCCTCCGCTTCCTTTTGAGGAGCCGTCGAGATTGCTATGCTCTCCTTTAAGCTGCAATGAGGCCATTGCCGCGTTTAGCTTGGGGGAAGTTACTTCGTACATGTTGGTATTCTCTCTCCTTATCTCTCTTATCTTTCTTGTTTTATTTTAGTGTAGTTATTTTAGTTGTTTTCTTCTTAAAAAAAAAAAAAATACAAAAAATACGATCCAATGAATAATAAATCATGCTTCCCTGTGCCCCATTCATGAAAATTGTTTTAATTCTTGGTATATGATGACGAGTATTGTGGATAGGTTAGCCATGATTTGATGTTTGATTGCTTGGATGTCTTACCATGAGTCAATTTTGCCCAACTACTTGTGAATATAGTGCTTGACTAGTTGATTTGGTTAGGAATGTGTGTTAGTTTCCTGGTATGTCAATGAAGTTGAGTATTGGGTTTATAACTTTGAGTAATGTTTGCATGACTCATTAATATGCACATTGAGGAGGACGAAGGCATTTGTTCCTCTAGGTGGCCTTCAGACGATATTAGATACATTTGTTCCCTTCTTGCTACCCATGTTGTTGCTTGTGCCCTTTTATTGTTTATTTTGCCACATTACAAGCCTATTTAAGCCCCATTGGTTACTAGTCCCAAGCTTAGCTTGGGGGAGCTAATAGTGAGTGAGGCGAGGGAGTTGTAGTGTGCATGTAATTTGCACAATTTTGGGTGGATTTTGAGAAGTTTCTTATTTGTTCTTATTGTTGTGGATTGAAAAAAAGAAAAAAAATTGAAAAATTTATTGTGCAAAGAAAAAAAAAAAAAATTCCAATGTGAGAGAAAAGAAAAAGAAAGAGCAAAGGAAAAAAAATTGTTTCAATGTTCAAGTGTTCTAAATTGAAGGCTGCTCAAGAAAAAAAAAGAGAGTTCAAAGTTTGTTTGTTTACTCAAGTTCTATAATTTTATATTTTGTATATATGAGTGAAATTTTAAGTGTTGGAAATTTTTAATATAATTGGGATGTTTTGGTGAATTTTTGGTAGAGCTGAGTTGTGTTGGAGATGATTTTGGTCATTAATTTGTTTTTGACCTTGGTTTTATTTATTAGGATTTTGGCTCCCTTAAGCATAGCTTTACTCTTACATTTTCCCAAATATTTCCCACCTTTTACCCTAGCCTTACATTACAAGCTTTGAAGACCTTCTGACCTTTGTGCATAGAGTTGTGTGAATGTGAAATTTAGTTGTTTTCCAATGCAAAGAATGATTTGATATATTTCGAGTCGACTGCTAGGTTTGAGTGCTTGTTTTCTTAAAACACACGAGTGCGTGAGCTTGGGAGGGCATTGTTCACATTTAAAGGAGTTGGATGGAGAGCGACCGAGTATATCTTTTACTCGCCACATAAATGAGAGTTGAGTGTGTGAACACTAGTCTTGAATTCTATATGCTCTTGTGGTTTGCTCTATTTGACCATTGTTAGACAGGATGAGTAGTTAGATGGATTTGATTGGTTGACTTTGATGCATAACTGTCGAGTTTACCTTTAATCGTATTTATTGATTTGAGTTACTTTTGGGGTGAAGTATTGATTTATTTATTCATTGCTTTGCTTAGGACAAGCAAAGGTTTAGCTTGGGGGAATTTGATATACGTGTTTTATACAATGGTTTTTCCCCGGTTTGATTGCATGATTTTACATGGTTTTGAGCTCTACGGAGCTATTTCTTGCTAACAATCTCTTCTTTAGTGTATTCGATTGTTTTAGTAAGCTTTTCAGGAATATGAAGCGTTTCTAGGCAATTGGACGTGTTTTTAGTAGATTCGGAAGAGTTGATAGCCAAGAACTGCAATTTATGTGGAATGCCCGACCGGGCATGGCTTGCCCGGGCAGACCGGGCAATGAGGAGTTCACAGGAAGAAGCCCAATTCTGAACGGTGGCAACGCGCGCCCGATCGGGCAGGCTTCGCCCGGTCAGACCGGGCGATGAAGAAATCAAGTTATGAGATGCAATTTTGGAAACGTGTTACGCGCGCCCGACCGGGCGAGGTTCGCCCGGTCAGACCGGGCAAAGAAGGAAAACTGTCGTATTTTACGCAGCCTTCCTCCGCCCGATCGGGCGAGGTCCGCCCGGTCAGACCGGGCAAAGCTCAAGAACGCGTATTTTCTTATTTTTCCGAAAATATTATCTTTTGGGGGTATAAATACCCTTTTGTAATTAACTTTTAGACAGTTAGTTTTTCATTAGTTTTCTCCTTAAGCCCTAGAAAACTCTCAAGAACCCTAGTTTTATTTTCTTAAGCAATTTCAATCTTTAATCCTAGTTTTAATTAATTGTTCCTCAAGAATTCAAGATCATCAATTGAAGTATTTGGTATTTCTTACTTTCCATCTCTTTTATTTATTTTATAGTTCTTTAATTATGTGTTCTCTATTAGATCTTGTTTTTGATTTAATTATGATTTGTGAGTAGTTTCCTTAATCCGGGATCTTGCTAAGCCCGATTATGATTGATGTATAAAGTAGATCTTTTAAATTCCCAATAATAATCCCAATTGACATGCTTAATTGATTGTGTTTATGCCAATACTAGATTAGGGATAATTAGTATTGTTATCATCCCTTTGTTCTTATTGCAACGGAAGTTGGGTATTAACGGGATTAGGTTATTTCAATTAAGGGTTTGAAGATCATCAACGGAAGTAGAATGATTGAATAATTAGGAATCTAGGCATGGTGTTTAATGTCCCTTATTCGCTTGATTCCACGGAAGTAGGCTTGATAGTTTAATTTGGGAAGCCATTGATAACTCGGAAGAGACCTTTGGTATTATTATTAGGGATTGCTTTTCTTCTTGTCAATTGATTTATATATTGGGGGTAGATTTATTAGTTTATCAATCATAATCGTGGTGATGCTTGATCTTGGATGCTTTAGTTTATTGATTAATATTTCCTCTAGTTAATTGTGTTATTTAATAAATTAGTTGATTATTATCATCCATTATTGATTGGTCACGTGCTTAGTGATTAATTGAGTCTGATTAATTGAATGAACCATAGTCTCTTGGGATTCGATCCTTACTTGCCCTACTACAACAGTTAGAAGGAATAGTTAGGTTATTTTTTGTTAGGTACGCGATAAGCCTATCAGTAATCTCAATGGATTATGAATGGGGTGTAACCTTCACGGATCAATCGTTGTTGCCTATCGTTGTCCCTTTATTCGTGGTTGCCTTAAATGATCCGTGAACGGTTTACAAGTTCCTTAAAAACTTGTTGGCGGCTCCCTACTTTCCTTGTCCCTAATCGTAATATGTCAATTCCCACTTCCTATGAGTGCCAAGCATATTCACAACATGCTTTTAACGTAGGCGCACTTCAAACGACGCCTACAACCCCAAACTTGAACCCCACCGTGATCATACACTAAAGTACGGTGGCGTCCAAAGGGAAAGAAGATAGAGCAAAAAAGTCGCCAACAAGTTTTAGGAACTTGTTAAACCGTTCACAGGGTGAAGGTTACACCCCTTAGCAATCCAGGAAATTGTCAATTCCAATAGGTCTGGAACCATGACTGGTAGTTCGGGGATGAAGGTACAAATTCAACCTAAAAGAGATTGAACCTGCCCTAATAATAGTCCTCTACTTTATTCTGATCGTATTCATGTGCGCTTTTTGACTAACATTCAATCAATAGGTTTACCCTAAACTTGTTTATCTATATTGGTTGAATATTAATGCACAAATAAATCTATTATTAGCGATCACTTGAATTATAATCAAATTAACCCTAAAACAAAATTATTAAGCGTGATTACAAGTACTAATTTCTCTTTTTAAACATGCATAAAAGGTGTGATCAAACAATAACAATAAATATAACCAAGCAACATAATAATAATCATAATAATAATTATATTCATAATAATAATTATAATCATAATCATCATAATTAAAATAATAATGTTAACAATAAAGCATAATATCAATAGCAAGATCCTAGGCATGATACTAACAAGATTAATAACAAACCCTAGCATCTTACTAAACATATAAAAAATCAAAGCTTTAGCCATAAATACGATACTAAGAAGCAATAAAACATCCTAACATGATTTCTATATCATATTATGAATTAAACAATTAAAGCACTTATTTGGATGCCTCGTACCTCTTTCTAATAACAAAATACACACGTTAGTAACATCAAGGAAAATATTAAATTAAACAATTAAATTAAATAATTAAAATAGAGAATTAAGAAAGTTTCAACTAGATTTGGGATCAAACCCTTAGAAATTAAAAACCTTTCACGAATCAAGAAATTCTTGATGAGAGTTGATGAGAGAGAATAGATAGTTGTAGATGATTGAAAATGGAGGTTTTAGGAGCCTATTTATAGAGAAAATAAGTCGGATGTGATAAAAAAACGAATCAGAGTTTCGAAAAGAATAAAACACAATCGCAGCGTCAAACACGCGTGTGGCGCCAAACGCTGGAGTCTAGCGCCAGACGCCAGGAGTGGCACTAGACGCTAGACTCTGGCGCCGGACGCTAGGATTGGCGCCGGGCACTGGAAAACAGTTTTTGCGGATTTTTTTTTATCATATCTTTTTGATCCAGAAGTTCAAATGTGGCATATAATATGTCGTTGGAAAGCTCTTGAAGTCTACTTACCAACCCAATTTCAGATTAAAATATTTTGTAGATAAAAAGATATGGCTGAAATAGTGGAAGGGTGTCACTTTTGGATAGAGTTTCATATATCATTCATATCTTTTTTGTTATAACTCGAATTTAATATTATAATATATCATTGGAAAGATAATTTCAAGATCTATCCAACAATATAATATTTGGATAAATATTATGAGGACCAAAAATAAAATCTGAATATATTCTACTTGGTACAAAACAAGGATTCTAAAAAGGAGTAGTTTTATTCAATTTCAAACTCTTGAAACATAATTATCAATCCAAACTCCATTAGGATTTAAAAGAACCTTCTAGAATATTCTAGTAGACTATAATCTATCCTAATAGATGTAGGAATGACAATTAATAATAGGCCCTTCTCTAGATCATTGGGCCGTATATAAAAACCAAATCGGGCCCAATTTAGTATTTTGGCCATAACTTCCTCATTATTATCGGAATTGGGCTTATAATATATCGTTGGAAAGTTCTTTTCTAGCCCCATCCAACTAAAATATGATTGGAAAACCTTATCATGGACCAAACTAAACTAAAATGCACGTTTTTCATAAATAAGGTAAGAAAAGAAATATTTTCAAAAATAGAAAGAAGAGATATTTTTAATAAAAACATCCTCATCACTAGACTTTTCACACTTTCGCTTTGTTTGATTAATCAAATGACATGAAGAAACGCATTTGGGTGTCTACAGAAGCCCCCACTTTGACATCCTCATCACTGGGTTTTGGTTTTGGGAGACACATTTGGGTGTCTATAGAAGCCCCCACTTTGACCGAGTTTGGAGAAACACCAGTTTCGAAAACAAAAAGTCAAAGTAGCGATAGGGGCGGAGAATGATTCAGAACGTTCTTTGATCCTAAATTATTCTTGTAATGCTGATACCTGAATAACTAGCGTTAGTTTAAAAAGATAAGAGAGTTAAAGAAACGCGTATCTTGCACCGTCAAACACACGTCTATGTAGTAACCTATTTGTTGTGTTTACTGTTTGGACAACTTTCCACAAGCTAGGGAACACCATCTTATTGTTTTGATGTCACTCGTCTCTGAACAATAGAGCTTTTTTGGATATGTTCACGCTTCTCTGAGCAAAAGAGCTTTTATGATAAAAGATCTTTGATGATATGTCACGCGTCTCTGAACATTGGAGCTTATTTTTTGAGGATTGTCCACTCGTCTCTGAACAAAAGAGCTTTAATAGGATGCCCACACGTCTCTGAGCAAGAGAGCTTGAAAATTTATGTATAACGCTTCTCTGAACAAAAGAGCTTTTTGATGATATGTCCATGCGTCTCTAAACAAAAGAGCTTTGATGATATGCCCACGCGTGTCTGAACAAAAGAGCTTGAAAGGATTGTCCACGCGTCTCTGAACAAAAGAGCTTGAAAAGAAATGTCCAGGCGTCTCTGAACAATAGAGCTTTGAATGATATGTCCACACGTCTCTAACAAAAGAGCATGAATGATATGTCCACGCGTCTCTGAACAAAGAGTTTTGAATGATATGTCCACGCGTCTCTGAACAAAGAGCTTTTGATATGTCCACGCGTCTCTAAACAAAAGATCTTTGATAATATGTCCACGCGTCTGTAAACAATAGAGCTATTTGAATACTTAAATGTTTGTTGCGATTGTTTGGTTGGCTGCGAACAGGAGCTTTGCTGAATGGTGGTATCCTGTAAAAATAAAAAGATTGCCAAAAGAATTTGTTGGTGCTTTTCTTTGGGTTAACCTAAGGCTTGAGCTGACTTGAGGTTAACTCAATGCGACTAACTGACTTGAGGTTGACCCAAGGTGAATTGACTAACTTGTGGTTGACTCAATGTGGCTAACTGACTTGAGGTTGACCCAAGGTGAATTGAAAACGTGTGACTCATGACCCGTGTTTGCATTGAATTGTGATCGTGCGACTTGAAAAATGCAAAAAAGCAAAAATTCTCCAACATTTTTGTGGAGGGTACCAACTTTCTCCCGAAAAGGAAAGACGTGAAAAAAGAAAGAAGCGAAGTTTTTTGAAGGTGCATGTTTGAATGAGCTTAGTCAAATGTTGTTGATACTATCTTTCAAGGTGCAAGGATTAATTCATCCTAGGCTATCTTAGTTGACTCAATAATGAAATTATGTTGGTAGCTTAGACACGAAGGCTAAGTACTTCATACTTCGTGATGCAATGATGATTGATGCTGATATGAAAAGGCATGCTTCATCGTTATGTTAAGATTTCATGACAAAGGGTTCCTAAGGGAAGTTTATTTGGTCATGTATCTGTGATGTGTGTGAAAGTGACACTAAAGTTAGGTCTCAAGAGTTAAGTATGTGGAAAGATATTATTTTTAGAAGAGTCAAATGATGGTGACCCTTTAGGCTAGGTAAGCTAATGATATAAGGATCAAGCCCCCAAGTCTAGCTCTAAGTAGATAGGGATGAACATAGGAGATCTTTAGATATGATCAATTATGAGTGTAAATATGAATGCATTTTTATTACGATCGCACCTCGATGTGAGGTTGTCTACGTATCCGTTAGGAATTAGGCAGAACGTAGCTCTGGCCGAACCTCGCACAAGTGTGTGTTTTAAGGGTTTGTAACATGGTTAGGCTAAAGGTTATAGAAGAAGGGGATAAAGGCTCAAGAACCTTCGATAAGCCCCCAAGGTGTGCAACCTTTCTTTTGAATCTTTATATTTTTATGCTTAAGGCTTTTGACTCTTTTATTATCTCTATTTTCTATTTTATTTTTATAAGTGTGGGCAATCCCGATCATGCGGTCTATCACTCACATGGAATTCATGTTTCTCAAGCACGGACGTGTTCATATCAAAGACATGTTCATATTAGGCAGAACGTAGCTCTGGCCAAACCTCGCACAAGTGTGTGTTTTAAGGGTTGTAACATGGTTAGGCTAAAGGTTATAGAAGAAGGGGATAAAGGCTCAAGACCTTCGATAAGCCCCAAGGTGTGTAACCTTTTCTTTTGAATCTTTATATTTTTATGCTTGAGGCTTTTTGACTCTTTTATTATCTCTATTTTCTATTTTATTTTTATAAGTGTGGGCAATCCCGATCATGTGGTCTATCACTCACTTGGAATTCATGTTTCTCAAGCACGGTACCGGATCACTCGATAAGAGACGCAATTTGAGACGTGTTCATATCAAAGACATGTTCATGTCAAAGACATTGGAACACTTGCCCTTTTGTACACTATTATTTATTTTTTTATTGCTTATTATTTGCTATTTTAATCTTTTGAAGTCACTCAAGATTTTCATGAAATTGAAAATTGCATAAGTTGCACACCATCCATCCCAAGGTTAGGTAGATATGGGTTGAAAAATGAAGGGTCTATCGTTAGACGAGGCTCAAAGTGGTTTATCAAAAAAAGATTGCATATTTAAAGGGTGAAAGGAAAATATGATGTGCTACAAGGGGTGCCCCAAATCATTGGTATACATTGTGCTCTTTTTCGACATGGATTTTTTTTTTATTTTTTATTTTTTATTTTTTTTATGCAATGCAATGATGATATGCAATAAAATAAATGCTTATTTTATTAAAAGGGGAAAAAGAAAGAATCTACAAAATTAATCTAAGTGTAAATAAAGGTGACTGTGCTAGACTTATTGGGGAAAGGAAAAAATGAAAAAAGAAAATAGCAAAAAAGGTCATGAAATCTTATCGTTGCAGCTCGCCTCTTGTCTTGTGTTGTCTGCTTCATCATCACCCAGTCTTCTCGCTAGCTAGAGGCAATGGGATCTTGTTTGCTTCTATGAGATCTTGAATGAGATTTTAAAACATGTAGCATTGATCGGTAGTATGACCGTTTACTCGATGGTACTTGCAATAAGAGTTGGGATTCCATCTCGAAGATCGATTTTCTGGCGTTGGATCCTCGATAGGGCCAATAGGTTTGAGTTTGTCTTTTCTGGAAGGCTTGTATTCACATAGTTTGTCTTGACATAGAACTTGTTTAAGTTTTAGTTATCAACCACACATTGATGTTTTGACGTTGGACATCATGGTTTTGTTTTAATTATAAGACTATTGTTTTAGAAGTCTTAAAGTTTATGGTTTGACATGTTTATATAAAATGTATGCTTTCTTTAGATAAACAAGTTTATAATTTAAATAATAACCCCAAGAAAGCTAAGACCATGGAGTCACATCAAACGTACATGTGGCATCGTTGTCTTGCACATATTAACATCAAACGCATGAAGAACTTAGTACAGGAAGATGTTCTTGACTCATTTGATTTGCAATCGCTTGATAATTGCCAAGATTTTTTATTCAGAAAGATGTTTAAACAACCATTCTCCTTCATGGAGAAAGGGCAGGTGACTTGTTGGGCCTAATACACACCGATGTATGTGGACCAATAAGCTCCACCACAAGAAATGGGCATCAATATTTATCTCTTACATAGACGACTATAGTAGATATGGATATGTCCACCTTATGCCGCATATATATGAATCATTTGAGGTTCAAATAATTTCATAGTATGGTTGAAAAATAGCTTGGCAAGAAAATCAAAGCCCTTCGATCGGATAAAGGTGTTGAATATTTGAGCCAAGAATTTGATGACGTTCTAAAAGAAAAAGGTATACTTTCAGAATTGACACCTTCAGGAACTTCACAATGGAACAGAATATTCGAAAGGAGAAATAGAACCTTGTTGGACATGTTAAGATCAACAATGTGTCTTAGTGATCTTTCCTATGTTATCCTGAGGTCACACACTTCTAACAGTGGCACAAACACTTTAACCGTGCTCCATCAAAAGCTGTAGAAAAGACTCCATACGAGTTATGGACAAAAGAAACCTCCTAGGTTGTCTTTTTCTAAAGATATGAGGATGCGAAGCATATGTTTAAGAAATTAATTTCTAACAAACTTCACCCAAATCTGACAAGCTTTACTTTGTGGGCTACCGAAAAGAAACCAAAGGGTATTACTTCTACAATAAATCCAAGAAAAAAATTGTTTCTTACTTGGGATGGTGTGTTTTTGGAGAAGGAACACCTTAACAAATTGACAAGTTAAAGTAAAATAAAAATCGATGAAGTTTTAAGAGGATGAGCAACAAAATCAGATTGATAGTAGAAGTGCTCAAATAGCATCTGTTAACGCTGGTTAAAGTTGTGCAAAGTCAAATAGACAATGCAAATGCTTAGTCCGTTACCCTACGTAGGTCGCAAAGGCCAAGGTCTCAACATGTATGTATCTTGGTATTGTATTAACCGATATTAGGTCATCCTGTTAAAGGAAGGAGACGAACTGGTAACCTACGAGCAAGCGATGGTTAACAACTGACTCTGTTCATATGCAAGAGGCCATGAGATCTGAAATGGATTCCATGTTCAAAAAATAAAGTCTACGACTTGGTTGACTTACCCAAGGGTTACACACCTATCGGATGTAAGTGGATTTTCAAATTGAAAACTAACAAAGATGGATATGTATTCAATTACAAAGCTAGACTAGTAGCAAAAGGTTATAGGCAAATTCATGGTATTGATTATGATGAAACCTTTTCTCTGATAGCAATTCTTAAATCCGTTTGGATCCTTTCTAAGCGATTGCTGCATATTACAACTATGAAATATAGCAGATGGACGTCAAAAGCGCCTTCCTCAATGGGATTTTGGAAGAAATTGTGTACAAGACACCAGCCTGAAGGTTTTGTCGACCAAAACAATGATGGGAAAGTGTGTAAAGCTTAAAAGTCTATGTACGAGCTATAGTAAGCTCGCAGAAGTTAGAATATACAATTTGATGAAGCCATCAATAATTTTTGTTTTATCAAGAAGCCAGATGAATCCTTTGTTTACAAGAAGTTTAGTAGGAGTGAAATCGCCTTCCTAGTCTTATATGTCGATGACATATTACTCATTGGAAACAGCATTTCAATGCTAGAGTATGTAAAGGCCTGACTTGGAAAATGTTTTTTTAATGAAAGACTTGGTAGAGGCTCTGTACATAATTGGGCTTCAATATTTATAGGGATAGATAAAAAAGGATGATTGGATTGAGCCATAGTACTTATATTGATAATGTACTGGCACAATTTAGGATGTAAGAGGCCAAGAGAGGTCACTTTCCCATGTCAAATGGCATAACCTTGAGCAAGAAGCAGTGTCCAAAGACCAACTGATCAGCGAGAAAAGGATGAATGAGATTCCATATGCTTCGTTAATTGGAATCGATCATGTATGCCATGTTATGTATTAGGCCAAATGATATCGTATGCCTTGAGTGCCACATTGGACTGCGGCCATTAATATCCTAAAGTACCTTAGAAAGAACAAGGATAAATTTAAGGTATATGGTGGCTCAAAAGAATTAGTTGTTGAAGGTTAATACCGACGCAAGCTTCCAAACAGACAGAGACGATTTCAAATCATAGTCTAAAATATGTGTTCTGTATAAATGGAGGAGTGTTTAGTTTGGAAGAGTGGCCAAGCAGAGTACAATTGCAGATTCTACAACAGAAGTTGAATACTTGGCAGTTTGCTGAAGCGCTAAGGAGGTTGTTTGGATTTGTTAGTTTGTTAGTGAACTTTATGTTGTACCCTCTATCATGGGTCTAATAGCCTCTATTGTGACAACAATGGATCTAATGCTCAGACTAGAGAGCCAAGGGAAGATCAGAAGGTCAAACATGTCAAGCAATGATTTCACATGATAAGATAATGCAAATTAGAGGGTGAAATTAGAATTTGAAAAGTTAGAAATGGATGACAATGTAGCCGATCCACTTATTAAACCTTTGTCTCAAGTGAAGCACAAAAAATCACGTTGAGGTAATGGGAATCAGGCAGTTGGAGATTGGCTTTGATTTCCCTGTTTAGTGTTTTTAATTAATTTTGAACATTTTTAATTTAAGACACTAAGATGAACAATTCAGGCTTTGGAGTAATTTAATTTCATGTAATTTTATCACTCCGTTTCTATTTAATTGTGGTTTAGGATTAAATAATGAGGCCACTTGAATTATGAGAATATTCAAAATAGGATATCAAGACAAGTCTTTGATAAAGAATTACCTATTAAGTTAACATTGAATATTATAATCGAAAATTATCCCTAATCGAGGTCATTTTAATTATGGACGATTAATGACCGCTTAAGATTAGTGTGTAGTTTAAATTATAGAACCGTTTCTTGTGCTATAAGGACATAATTGTCATAAATCATGTGCACATGTATTGATTTAGAACCATACTTGATCGACCTATGAGAATACTTAACATATTTAAAAATCGTCATAAGTATACTACTCATTATGACTATTGGAACCTCTTTCCTTGACCATGAGTTTTGTGAGTTCTCTTGTTTGAGTACTAGTCCGTTTTGATGTTAGTCAAACATTTTCCATACATGGAGATTATAACGGAAACACTCGGGCGGCTAGGTCCTCTTAGTAAGAGACTTATATTACAAGACTGGGAATGCCCCCTACTAAGAATAGGGAACATTTCTTTGTTGTTTACAAGGCCTCTCGAAGAGCGAGACTGTGAAAATTCATGACCGTGCTCGGATGGATTTGAAATTATCTGTTTATTGACAGATAAACTTTGATTTCGAGAAACACTTCTGGACGCAATAAGAATGACGAATAATCTTATCTTATAGTTCATGAAGAGACATTAAGTGACATAGGAAAAAGGCTATACACTAAAAGCGCACTTGTACGGAAGGAAAAGTGGGAGATTAATAGGATTGGTGTCCTTCAAACAAGTGTATTATTCCGATAAAGAGTTTGGAGTCCAAAAGCAAAGGCCTGCAAGAGTCCAGTCTTCAAGGCTATGCTCTCATGCCACGTGGACAGTAAAAGACAGTTTTAAACCCACCGTAAGAGCTTCAAGAAACTGCCTTAGCAACATGCATCATCTAGAGAGCACGGGGGCTGCTTTGAGTGCACCCTAGGCACATCCCCTACTTAAAAGGCACGGCCGTGCAGGTAGCTAGGTGGTTGCACAGCTGCCAGGAATATAGATTTCTTTGAATTCTAGAGAGAGAAGATCTTAGCTTACATTAGAATTAGACTTTTGATTAGAATTTTAGAGAGAGAAGCTCTTGATTTTTTGATATGGATCTTAGATATTAGAGATAATAACATGGTTTTGATGATTTTTATATTGTGATCTTCATTCCTTTTTGATATGATCAAAGATTTGTAACAATTCTTCACTTTTTAATGGAATTTTATGTTTGATTTTGATATATTGTTGAATTTCGATTGTTTAGCTTGATTTTGATTGTTCATATTTAGATTACAATGTTGATGATGAGATTGATGATTACTTTTGTTATGCTTTTCAATTTTAACATGAGTAGTGAATAGTTCCTTTGCTAGGGATGTGGTGAAGCATGTATTGGAGATAATCTATAGCTAATTTGGGGTTTTTGATTGATTTGTTGACATGATTAAATTGGTTGATGAAATTTGCATGTGTTTGATTTGAAGAAGAGTATCTAAACTTGATGATCATGCTAGATTGCATAATAGTCTTCAATGACATGAACAATTGATTTGTATTTTATTATTATCAATTGATCTTGATTTGTGATTTTCCTTTAAAGTCATTTGTAGAGACATCTAGCTTGACCCTAGGAAATAGCTTCTTGAGTGATTTTGATTGCAAATATCGTTTTCCTTTGCGTTGTTTAATTAATCAAATTCCCATCAAATTAGCAAGTTTATCATTGGTGCATGTGGATCCTAACTTCCATACTGTTTTGATAATTGATTTCCATTTGTTAGTTTGATTGAATTTATTTCGATAGCATAGACCAACCCTTCCATTTTAAGATTTTGGGATCTCTTAGCCTAGCTTAGACCTTAGCAATACCACCTTCCCATGGGTTTGAGTTAGACTTACCCTTATACCTAGTGTTGGTATTAGTGTTACAAATTTTGTTTTGACCAAGAATCTAGTTTCCAACGACCTAGGTTTATCCTCTCGCGCGTTAAAAATGGCACCGTTGCCGGGGACATCATAATGATTTCTATTTTTTATTAAGTCTATTCCAATTTATTTGAAAAATACAAAGAGATTTTCCTTCTTTTAGGCTACATTTGTAGTCATGCTATTGATATTTTACTTTGAGTTTTGTATGCTTAGGAGACGAGATTGAAATTTAGTGCCATTTGATCCGGAAATTGAGAGGACCGTAACTAGGATAAGGGTTGCCAATCATTCCTCAAGTTCAAGTCCCCCAAGAGAGGAAATCCATCAAGAAGAAGAAGAACAAGAAAGCATGGGTGCTAATCCAAGAGTAGCATTGAAGGAGTTGGGAACTCCCGGAGCTTATAGGTTTGAAAATGAGATTGCTCCTCTTACGACACCGGCAAATGATTTTAAGATATGACCGGCGATGATCACTTTGATAGAGAGGAGTTAATATAGTGGTGTAAAGCATGAGAATCCTAATACCATCTTAAGGAATTTGAGAAGTATTGCAACACAATCAAGGTGAACATGGTTTCTCAAGAGTTTATTCGACTTAAGCTTTTCCCTTTCTCTCTTATTGGACATGCCTTAGAGTATTTAAACAATGAAGTGAAGCCAAACTCTTTAAGAACATGGTATGAAGTGACTAAGGAATTTCTATCTCGATTCTATCCACAAAAGAAGGCGGTCGAAGCAAGAGCTCTAATTCAAAGCTTCAAGCAAAAGCCGAATGAACATCTTTACGAGGCATGGGAAAGGTATAATAATGAGTATCAAAGAGAGTTCCCACACCATGGATTCCTACCTATCAAATTATGCAAATCTTCTATGGAGGTTTAAGCCCCCAAAGCAAGTCTTGCTTGGATGCCGGTGCCCGAGGCCCTATCATGAACAAAACGGAGCACTTTAAAGAAGCGCGCAAAATGTGATGTATATTTTTTTATTGAAATTACTAACAATTTAAAGGCCCTATCATCAACTCTACTTTTTAATTTAATTGTTTTAATTTGATATATATATTTTATTGAAATTACTAATAATTTATTCATGATGTAGCACTTTAAACGAGCGCGCGATGTCAGTAATTAATTGATTTAATTACTTATTTTTTTTAATATTACTTTTATCATGATAATGTTTATTATTATTTGATTTGACTAATGATATTTGAAAGGAATAGTTTCCTTCGAACAAGTGTATTATTCGAACATCGGGTTCAGAATTATGAGAAAGCTAATTATTCAGTGAGGTCAAGTGATCGGAATGCCTTTGGTGGAGGCCGCTTTCGATCAGTAATATTAATGTATAATTAATACTACAACTTAATCTTGACTAAACCCTTCGGGTCACACCCAAGAAACTAACAAGCCGAAGCGACGAATTAATTTGGAAGTAATTAATGAGTCGACTGAGTAATTAATATTTAGACGTCGAAAATTCGAGCTTGGATCGTCGAAACCGAGCGTCGGAAGTCGAGTCAAAAATAGTAAAAGTCGAGACGTAAAAATACTAATAAATTAACAATGACCAAAATACCCCTAGCATCCGAATACCTAGTGCTAGGGGCATAACTGAGCTAGCAGCCCACACCAAGTGCGGGACTTGCTAGCAAGCTGCGACCATCAGCCCGCACCTAGTTTGTGGCGTGTTAGCATGTTGTAGCTAGATGCTCGCACTAGGTGCGTGGCATGCTAGCAACTGGCCTCGGCAACAGCAGCCCGCACGCAAGTGCAAGGGCCTACTGGCGAGGAAGCTAGCAGCAGCCGCACATATTGGTGCGAGGCCTGTTAGGCCGAGGCATGGATAGCAGCACATAGGAGCCCACCTTGGGTCCCTAAAAGTGGGTGCCACGTGGCGCGAATTGATTGGTAGTTTGGGTGTGAGTTGGCCGGTTTTGGGAGAGGGA
>NW_018744134.1:0-22372 GCF_001683475.1 Chenopodium quinoa | reverse complement strand
AAAGTCAACCACATTCAAACAAAGCTAATTGAATCAAATGAAAGTTAACCACATTCAAACAAAGCATATTAAATCAAGTGAAAATCAAACACATTCAAACAAAGCTTTTTGAATCAAAAGAAAGTCAAATGATTTCAAAAAAGCTAATTGAATCAAGTGAAAGTCAAACAATTCAAACATAGCTTTTTGAATCAAATGATTGTCAAATGCATTCAACGATACTAATTGAATCATATGAAAGTCAAACACATTCAAACAAATCTTTTTGAATCAAATGAAAGTCAAATGCATTCAACAAATCAAATTGAATCAATTAAAAGTCAACCACATTCAAACAAAGCTTAAATCCAATGAAGGCAAACACTTTCAAACAAAGCTATTTGAATCAAATGAAAGTCAAACACATTCAAAACAATGCTATGAATCAAATGAAAGTCAATGCATTCAAAAAAGATAATTAAATCAAACGAAAGTCAACACATTCAGACAAAGCTAATTGCATCAAATGAAAGTCAAAAACATTCAAACAAAGCTAATTAAATCATATGAAAGTCAAATTTTGAAAAAAGCTAATTGAATCAAGTAAAAGTCCAAAGAATTCAAACAAAGCTTTTTGAATCAAATGATTGTCAAATGCATTCAACGAGGCTAATTAAATCATATGAAGTCAAACAAAACTTTTTGAATCAAATGAAAGTCAAATGCATTCAACAAAGCAAATTGACTCAATTGAAAGTTAACCACATTCAAGCAAAGCTAATTGAATCAAATGAAAGTCAAACACATTTAAACAAAGCTATTTGAACCAAATGAAAGTCAAACACATTCAAAAATGCTATTTGAATCAATGAAAGTCAACGCATTCAAAAAAGGTATTTAAATCAAGTGAAAGTCAAAATCATTCAAACAAAGCTATTTGAATCAAATTAAAGTCAAACACATTCAAACAAAGCTTTTTGAATTAAATGAAAGTCAAATGCATTAAACAAAGCTAATTGATTCAAATGAAAGTCAATCACATTCAAACAAAGCTAATTTAATCAAATAAAAATCAAACACACTCAAACAAAGCTTTTTCAATCAAATGAAATTCAAATGCATTCAAAATAGCGATTTGAATCATGTGAAAGTCAAACAAAGCTTTTTGAATCAAATGATTGTCAAATCCGTTCAACGATGCTAATTGAGTCATATGAAAGTCAAGCACATTCAAACAAATCTTTTTGAATCAACTGAAAGTCAAATGCAATTAAAAAAAGTAATTAAATCAAGTGAAAGTCAAACACATTTAAACAAAGCTTTTTAAATCAAATGAAAGTTAAATCCATTCAAAAAAGCTAATTGAATCAAGTGAAAGTCTAGGTAATTCAAACAAAGCTTTTTGAATCAAATGACTGTCAAATGCGTTCAACGATGCTAATTGAATCAAATGAGAGTCAAACACATTCAAACAAAGCTTTTTGAATCAAATGAAAGTCATATGCATTCAACAGATCAAATTGAATCAATTAAAAGTCAACCACATTCAAACAAAGCTAATTAAATCCAATGGAAGGCAAACACATTCAAACAAAGCTATTTGAATCAATTGAAAGTCAACCACATTCAAACAAAGCTAATTGAATCAAATGAAAGTTAACCACATTCAAACAAAGCATATTAAATCAAGTGAAAATCAAACACATTCAAACAAAGCTTTGATGTAAAAACTAATAGATGAAATTAGTTTAAACAAGTTAATGGAACAAGCTTAAGCTAAAGATTGAGAGAAGGTTGGTGTTTAGGTACGGTTTTGTAGGATTTTAGGTGGGTTTTGGGGTTGGAAAGTGGCGTGGCTATTTGAAGGAAATCAGGAATGGAAAGGTTTAGGTTTGTAAGGATTACTCACTTAACAAACAAGGATATGAAGGCAAGGATTTCTCACTCAACCTACTAAGTTCAAATTGTATGGAAGGATTACTCACTTGACCACTCAATCTCTTCAAGTCTAACTTGGTACAAAACCGGTTATTTCACAAACAAATAATCAGTTTTTAAGTTCAAGCAAAAGCTCTTTTTCATTGATCAAAATCTGATTACAAACTATAATTACATGCCTTTTATAAGTAAAAACGAAACCAACAATCATTGCCTATCCTAATGAAGCAAAAGACTGATTTTTATTATAACTAGACAAAGAAGCTAAACTTAAGCCTAGAATTACGCCACATGAGGCAGCCTTTTAGGCTTCACATTCCCCTTAACTTCCTTCATTAACCTGATTTAAATTAGCAAGAAAACAAGCTACAAGAATTCAGCAAAACCGTTGGGTAACACTTGTAACCCCCCCTTGATTCACGCCTCCTTCATTTATTCTTGTAATGAAGTTTCTCCTTGAGTTCCTCTCCATTCCCACGGCTCTCCAACTGAAATGGCTGTTCAAAATGCTTCAATTAACGTGCTTAATGAGCAATTAAGCAAGTAAATCCATGATTAAAACCAAACGGATCATGGGCAGCAAAAAGAATCCAAGGTTTGGTCTTCAAATGATTTCGCAAGTATTACTTCTTTGGGCGAACCGTAACTTGGACTTGTGCTTGGACTTGGATGAAATTTGTGACTAGGACTAATAGGACTTTCGTGATTGGCATCATCCTCCCCTTCTTCGAAAGGAGTTGTCCTCAACTCGTCATCTTCTAAATAAGGAGCTAGATCACCAACATTGAAAGTTGATGAAACTCTAAAATTGCCCTCCAAGATCAACTTTGTATGCATTATCATTGATCCTTTCCATGATTTTGAAAAGGACCCTCTGCCCTTGGCATCAACTTGTGCTTTCGTTGCTTAGGGAACCTTTCTTTTTGAAGAAAAATCCAAACAAGATCACCCACTTCGAATTTTCTCACATTGCTCAAGTGTTTGTTTGCTTGCTTCTTGTAGGACTTGTTAGCTTTCTCAATGTTCTTTCTAACTTCTTTATGAACATTAATCATGAACTCAAACATGCTCCTTGGCTGTCCCATGAACAAATTTGTCCTTAGGAATTGCAATGTAATCAATAGGAACATAAGGATTGACCCCATAAACAATTTCGAATGGTGAGTATTTCGTGGTTTTACTTGGAGTTCTATTGTAAGCAAATTCAGCATGAGCTAGCTTTAGATCCCAATCTTTCCCTCCTTTGTTCACTAAGGCACGAAGCAATGTTCCAAGAACCCTATTTACCACCTCAGTTTGACCATCCGTTTGTGGATGATGGCTAGTTGAGAAAAGTAGCTTGGTACCCACGAGCCTCCATAATGACTTCCAAAAATGGCTCACAAACTTTGTATCACGATCTGAAACAATGGTTCTAGGCAAACCATGTAAACTTAGCCACCTCCTTGAAAAAAAGTTGAGCCACGTTATAAGCATCATCCACTTTTTTACAAGCAATGAAATGGGCCATCTTCGAAAACCGATCAACAACCACCATGATTGAATCTTTTCCACGAGCTGTTCTAGGCAAGGCCATGATGAAATCCATACTCAAATCCTCCCAAGGTCTTTCGGGAATTGGCAAAGGCTTGTATTCACCTCTATAAAAGGTCATTTTAGCCCTTTGACAAGTAGAACATCTAGCTAGGATTTGGTGTACGTTAGCTAGCATCTTAGGCCAATAAAAGTGACTTTGCAAGATCTCTAGGGTCTTTTGAATACCCATATGACCAGCAAGGCCCCCTCCATGAGCTTCCCTTATCAATAAGTCACGAATTGCCCCTTTAGGAACACAAAGTTTGTTTCCTTTGAAAAGAAAAACCGTCCACCATCACAAATTGACCATTTACTCCATGTTTGCAAGCCTCAATGATTTCCATAAGTTCATGGTCATCTTTGTAAGCTTCTTTCATAATTTCAAAAACCAAGGACCTTAGCCTCCATGATTCCAAGAAGAGTATGCCTCCTTGACAATGCATCAGCCACAATGTTGGCTTTCCCTTGCTTATATTTTGTAGCAAAGTTGAATGCTTGTAAGAATTCTAACCCACTTAGCATGCCTAGCATTCAATTTTTTTTGGCCATGTATGAACATCAAAGATTCATGATCAGAATGCAAAATGAATGGTTGTGGTCTCAAATAATGTGACCAATGGTCTAAGGCTCGAACCATGGCATAAAATTCTTTGTCATAAGTGGAATAGTTCAATTTGCCTTGGCTCAATTTCTCACTAAAATAAGCAATGGGTTTTTTTCTCTTGGATTAGGACAGCCCCTATTCCCTTCCCACTTGCATCACACTCAACTTCAAAAGGTTTCATAAAATCAGGTAAGGCTAAAACAGGTGCCTCACACATCTTTTTTTTCACTAGTTTAAACGCCTCTTGGGCTTGAGGGGTCCATTGGAAGGTTCCTTTCTTTGTACACTCGGTGATAGGAGCCATGAGGGTACTAAAGTTCTTAATGAACCTTCTATAGAAAGAGGTTAGTCCATGAAATGAACGAACTTCAGTTATGGTTTTTGGGATAGGCCACGAAGCAATGGCTTCTATTTTGCTTGGATCCACCTTGATTCCATCACCTGAAACAATGTAACCAAGAAAAACAATTTCTGTTAGCAAAAAATGACACTTCTCCAACTTCCCGTATAATTTTTTCTCCCTCAAAGTTCTAAAGATTTCTTCCAAGTGCCTCAAATGATCTTCTTCATTTGTACTATAGATGAGAATATCATCTAAGTAAACAACTACAAACCTCCCCAAAAAAGGTCTCAACATCTCATTCATAAGCCTCATGAAAGTACTTGGGGCATTTGTTAAACCAAATGGCATCACAAGCCATTCATACAACCCATGCTTGGTTTTAAAAGCTGTTTTCCACTCATCACCCTCCCTCATACGAATTTGGTGATACCCACTTCTCAAATCAATTTTTGAAAACACTCTAGCCCCACTCATCTCATCCAACATATCATCAAGCCTAGGTATGGGAAACCTATACTTAATGGTTATATTGTTCACAGCCCTACTATCAATACACATCCTCCATGTTCCATCTTTTTTAGGCACTAACAAAGTAGGAACAGCACAAGGACTCATAGACTCCCTCACATAACCCATTTGTATCAACTCCTCAATTTGTTTTTGCAACTCTTTGGTTTCCATGGGGTTACATCTATAAGGTGGTTTGTAAGGAAGGGGTGCTCCCGGAATTAGGTCAATTTGATGTTCAATCCCACGAATGGGAGGTAATCCTAAAGGCAACTCATTAGGGAAAACATCCTCATAAGCTTTGACTAATTCGGCCAAACTAGGGTTTTGTTGAACAAACCCTTCATGCTCCTCCTTACTCAACAACAAAAACACCTCATCTTCCTTCTCTAAAGACTTTTCAAATTCTTTAAAAGAAAGTAACAAAATTTCTTTTCTTTTGGGCTCTTTTTGTGGTGTTTGTGGTGGTGGGAATTGTGTTTGGGGAATCTTTTTTTGTGGTGGTAAGGGATGCAACACTTTCTTGCTGCCTTGGTGGGTGATAGTATAGGTATTAGATAGACCATCATGGATTGATTTTCTATCACTTTGCCATGGTCTTCCTAATAAAACGTGACATGCATCCATAGGAATGACATCACACAAAATCTCATCAACATAAGATCCAATCTGAAATTTTATTAAACATTGTCTCCTAACTCCCGTACTCTTACTCTTATCAAGCCAACTCAATTTGTAAGGGGTAGGGTGTCTAGTAGTTTTCAAATCAAGTTTTTTCACAAGGTCACTTGATACAACATTTGCTTCACTACCACTATCGACAATTAAGTCACAAACATCTCCATTAACCTTGCATTTGGTTAAAAAGACATTCTCTCTTTGCAAAGGGTTTCTTTCAACCTCAACTTGCATTTGTAAATCTCTCCTCAAGACTAGGCTGTTTTTTTTCGGGGAAACAATCATCACCTTGTTCCTCCTCTTCATTAGAATCATAAGATCCCAAAGGGTCATTTTCAACAACATTTTCATCCTCTAACTCCTCATCTAGGCTAAAAGGTTGAGCCATCATATTTTTTAGCTCTCTCATGGTTAAAGCTCTAGTATTAGGACAATCCCTCTTATAGTGTCCTCTTCCATGACACTTAAAACACACTATGTCACTCAAGTCTCCGGTTTTGGTTTTTCCTTTTTCTTTTTGTGAAAGATCAAACGAGGTAGGGTTCTTTTTGGTAGTGGAATTTGGAAAGGAAGGGGTTTCTTTTGGTGGGTTAAATGGACGTTTGAATTTTGGGTCAAAAGAGTTCGAAGGTTTTTTCTTCTTCCTTTGATTGTCAAATTTCACCGAAAGCTTACAAGCTTCATCAAAGGTCAGATTGGGTTGCACCTCTACTTTCTCATAAATGTCCTTATCCAAACCAGCCATAAACCTCCCTAATTTGAGTTCTTCATTTTCCACTATTTTGCACACAATGGAAAGTTTCTCAAATTCTTTAATGTATTCCTCCACACTACTCCCTCCTTGCTGCAAATTACTCCATTTCACATACATGGATTGCTTGTAATTAGAAGGAACAAATCGTCCCCTAAGTTTCTTCCTAAGCTTGGTCCATGTAGAAATACGAGTTTTCCCATTGCTTTCTCGTTTTCTTTGGACTCCTTTCAACCAAGTTTCAGCATACTTGGCTATCTTTACCTTAGCAATCTTGTACTTTTGTTCATCTTCCTCAACGTCTTTGAACTCAAAGTACCTCTCAAGTGATTGCTCCCACTCCAAGTACTTCTCAGGGTCAAGAGTACCATCAAAAAGGTCTACATCCACCTTTAGACTCTTGTCATCATATCTAGGAGGGTTTTGACGCCCATCCCTTTGTTCTTGTGTCAACAAACGAGCCATTAGAGCCATTATATTACCATGTAATTGCTCATTGGTTTCCAAGAGTCTTTGTTGGTTTTCCTCCATAATTCTAAGTCTCCTTTGGTCAATGGTTTCATTTGGGTTTGCTTGATCCATTCGGACAGAAATTCCCCCTACCTGACGCGCCAAATGATGTAAAAACTAATAGATGAAATTAGTTTAAACAAGTTAATGGAACAAGCTTAAGCTAAAGATTGAGAGAAGGTTGGTGTTTAGGTACGGTTTTGTAGGATTTTAGGTGGGTTTTGGGGTTGGAAAGTGGCGTGGCTATTTGAAGGAAATCAGGAATGGAAAGGTTTAGGTTTGTAAGGATTACTCACTTAACAAACAAGGATATGAAGGCAAGGATTTCTCACTCAACCTACTAAGTTCAAATTGTATGGAAGGATTACTCACTTGACCACTCAATCTCTTCAAGTCTAACTTGGTACAAAACCGGTTATTTCACAAACAAATAATCAGTTTTTAAGTTCAAGCAAAAGCTCTTTTTCATTGATCAAAATCTGATTACAAACTATAATTACATGCCTTTTATAAGTAAAAACGAAACCAACAATCATTGCCTATCCTAATGAAGCAAAAGACTGATTTATTATAACTAGACAAAGAAGCTAAACTTAAGCCTAGAATTACGCCCACATGAGGCAGCCTTTTAGGCTTCACATTCCCCTTAAATTCCTTCATTAACCTGATTTAAATTAGCAAGAAAACAGCTACAAGAATTCAGCAAAACCGTTGGGGTAACACTTGTAACCCCCCCTTGATTCACGCCTCCTTCATTTATTCTTGTAATGAAGTTTCTCCTTGAGTTCCTCTCCATTCCCACGGCTCTCCAACTGAAATGGCTGTTCAAAATGCTTCAATTAACGTGCTTAATGAGCAATTAAGCAAGTAAATCCATGATTAAAACCAAACGGACCATGGGCAGCAAAAGAATTTAAGGTTTGGTCTTCAAATGATTTCGCAAGTATTACTTCTTTGGGCGAACCGTAACTTGGACTTGTGCTTGGACTTGGATGAAATTTGTGACTAGGACTAATAGGACTTTCGTAATTTGCATCAAGCTTTTTGAATCAAAAGAAAGTCAAATGATTTCAAAAAAAGCTAATTGAATCAAGTGAAAGTCAAACAAATTCAAACATAGCTTTTTTAATCAAATGATTGTCAAATGCATTCAACGATACTAATTGAATCATATGAAAGTCAAACACATTCAAACAAATCTTTTTTGAATCAAATGAAAGTCAAATGCATTTAACTGATCAAATTGAAATCAATTAAAAGTCAACCACATTCAAACAAAGCTAATTAAATCCAATGGAAGGCAAACACATTCAAACAAAGCTATTAGAATCAAATGAAAGTCAAACACATTCAAACAATGCTATCTGAATCAAATGAAAGTCAACTGCATTCAAAAAAGATAATTAAATCAAACGAAAGTCAAACACATTCTGACAAAGCTAATTGCATCAAATGAAAGTCAAAAACATTCAAACAAAGCTAATTAAATCATATGAAAGTCAAATGCTTTGAAAAAAGCTAATTGAATCAAGTAAAAGTCCAAAGAATTCAAACAAAGCTTTTTGAATCAAATGATTGTCAAATGCATTCAACGAGGCTAATTGAATCATATGACAGTCAAACAAAACTTTTTGAATCAAATGAAAGTCAAATGCATTCAACAAAGCAAATTGACTCAATTGAAAGTTAACCACATTCAAGCAAAGCTAATTGAATCAAATGAAAGTCAAACACATTTAAACAAAGCTATTTGAACCAAATGAAAGTCAAACACATTCAAGAAATGCTATTTGAATCAGATAAAAGTCAAACGCATTCAAAAAAGGTATTTAAATCAAGTGAAAGTCAAAATCATTCAAACAAAGCTATTTGAATCAAATTAAAGTCAAACACATTCAAACAAAGCTTATTGAATTAAATGAAAGTCAAATGCATTAAACAAAGCTAATTGATTCAAATGAAAGTCAATCACATTCAAACAAAGCTAATTTAATCAAATAAAAATCAAACACATTCAAACAAAGCTTTTTCAATCAAATGAAATTCAAATGCATTCAAAATAGCGATTTGAATCAAGTGAAAGTCAAACAAAGCTTTTTGAATCAAATGATTGTCAAATCCGTTCAACGATGCTAATTAAATCATATGAAAGTCAAGCACATTCAAACAAATCTTTTTGAATCAACTGAAAGTCAAATGCAATTAAAAAAAAAGTAATTAAATCAAGTGAAAGTCAAACACATTTAAACAAAGCTTTTTAAATCAAATGAAAGTTAAATCCATTCAAAAAAGCTAATTGAATCAAGTGAAAGTCTAGGTAATTCAAACAAAGCTTTTTGAATCAAATGACTGTCAAATGCGTTCAACGATGCTAATTGAATCAAATGAGAGTCAAACACATTCAAACAAAGCTTTTTGAATCAAATGAAAGTCATATGCATTCAACAAAGCTAATTGAATCAAATGAAAGTCAATGGCATTCTAACAAACCTAATAAATCAAACGAAAGTCAATGTCATTCTAACAAACCTAATTGAATCAAATGAAAGTCAACCACATTCAAACAAAGCTAATTGAATCAAATGAAAGTTAACCACATTCAAACAAAGCATATTAAATCAAGTGAAAATCAAACACATTCAAACAAAGCTTTTTGAATCAAAAGAAAGTCAAATGATTTCAAAAAAGCTAATTGAATCAAGTGAAAGTCAAACAAATTCAAACATAGCTTTTTGAATCAAATGATTGTCAAATGCATTCAACGATACTAATTGAATCATATGAAAGTCAAACACATTCAAACAAATCTTTTTGAATCAAATGAAAGTCAAATGCATTCAACAGATCAAATTGAATCAATTAAAAGTCAACCACATTCAAACAAAGCTAATTAAATCCAATGGAAGGCAAACACATTCAAACAAAGCTATTTGAATCAAATGAAAGTCAAACACATTCAAACAATGCTATCTGAATCAAATGAAAGTCAAATGCATTCAAAAAAGATAATTAAATCAAACGAAAGTCAAACACATTCAGACAAAGCTAATTGCATCAAATGAAAGTCAAAAACATTCAAACAAAGCTAACTAAATCATATGAAAGTCAAATGCTTTGAAAAAAGCTAATTGAATCAAGTAAAAGTCCAAAGAATTCAAACAAAGCTTTTTGAATCAAATGATTGTCAAATGCATTCAACGAGGCTAATTGAATCATATGACAGTCAAACAAAACTTTTTGAATCAAATGAAAGTCAAATGCATTCAACAAAGCAAATTGACTCAATTGAAAGTTAACCACATTCAAGCAAAGCTAATTGAATCAAATGAAAGTCAAACACATTTAAACAAAGCTATTTGAACCAAATGAAAGTCAAACACATTCAAGAAATGCTATTTGAATCAGATGAAAGTCAAACGCATTCAAAAAAGGTATTTAAATCAAGTGAAAGTCAAAATCATTCAAACAAAGCTATTTGAATCAAATTAAAGTCAAACACATTCAAACAAAGCTTTTTGAATTAAATGAAAGTCAAATGCATTAAACAAAGCTAATTGATTCAAATGAAAGTCAATCACATTCAAACAAAGCTAATTTAATCAAATAAAAATCAAACACATTCAAACAAAGCTTTTTCAATCAAATGAAATTCAAATGCATTCAAAATAGCGATTTGAATCAAGTGAAAGTCAAACAAAGCTTTTTGAATCAAATGATTGTCAAATCCGTTCAACGATGCTAATTGAATCATACGAAAGTCAAGCACATTCAAACAAATCTTTTTGAATCAACTGAAAGTTAAATGCAATTAAAAAAAAGTAATTAAATCAAGTGAAAGTCAAACACATTTAAACAAAGCTTTTTAAATCAATGAAAGTTAAATCCATTCAAAAAAGCTTATTGAATCAAGTGAAAGTCTAGGTAATTCAAATAAAGCTTTTTGAATCAAATGACTGTCAAATGCGTTCAACGATGCTAATTGAATCAAATGAGAGTCAAACACATTCAAACAAAGCTTTTTGAATCAAATGAAAGTCATATGCATTCAACAAAGCTAATTGAATCAAATGAAAGTCAATGGCATTCTAACAAACCTAATTAAATCAAACGAAAGTCAATGGCATTCTAACAAACCTAATTGAATCAAATGAAAGTCAACCACATTTAAACAAAGCTAATTGAATCAAATGAAAGTTAACCACATTCAAACAAAGCATATTAAATCAAGTGAAAATCAAACACATTCAAACAAAGCTTTTTGAATCAAAAGAAAGTCAAATGATTTCAAAAAAGCTAATTGAATCAAGTGAAAGTCAAACAATTTCAAACATAGCTTTTTGAATCAAATGATTGTCAAATGCATTCAACGATACTAATTGAATCATATGAAAGTCAAACACATTCAAACAAATCTTTTTGAATCAAACGAAAGTCAAATGCATTCAACAAATCAAATTGAATCAATTAAAAGTCAACCACATTCAAACAAAGCTAATTAAATCCAATGGAAGGCAAACACATTCAAACAAAGCTATTTGAATCAAATGAAAGTCAAACACATTCAAACAATGCTATCTGAATCAAATGAAAGTCAAATGCATTAAAAAAAGATAATTAAATCAAACGAAGTCAAACACATTCAGACAAAGCTAATTGCATCAAATGAAAGTCAAAAACATTCAAACAAAGCTAATTAAATCATATGAAAGTCAAATGCTTTGAAAAAAGCTAATTGAATCAAGTAAAAGTGCAAAGAATTCAAACAAAGCTTTTTGAATCAAATGATTGTCAAATGCATTCAACGAGGCTAATTGAATCATATGACAGTCAAACAAAACTTTTTGAATCAAATGAAAGTCAAATGCATTCAACAAAGCAAATTGACTCAATTGAAAGTTAACCACATTCAAGCAAAGCTAATTGAATCAAATGAAAGTCAAACACATTTAAACAAAGCTATTTGAACCAAATGAAAGTCAAACACATTCAAGAAATGCTATTTGAATCAGATGAAAGTCAACCGCATTCAAAAAAGGTATTTAAATCAAGTGAAAGTCAAAATCATTCAAACAAAGCTATTTGAATCAAATTAAAGTCAAACACATTCAAACAAAGCTTTTTGAATTAAATGAAAGTCAAATGCATTAAACAAAGCTAATTGATTCAAATGAAAGTCAATCACATTAAAACAAAGCTAATTTAATCAAATAAAAATCAAACACATTCAAACAAAGCTTTTTCAATCAAATGAAATTCAAATGCATTCAAAATAGCGATTTGAATCAAGTGAAAGTCAAACAAAGCTTTTTGAATCAAATGATTGTCAAATCCGTTCAACGATGCTAATTAAATCATACGAAAGTCAAGCACATTCAAACAAATCTTTTTGAATCAACTGAAAGTCAAATAAAATTAAAAAAAGTAATTAAATCAAGTGAAAGCCAAACACATTTAAACAAAGCTTTTTAAATCAAATGAAAGTTAAATCCATTCAAAAAAGCTAATTGAATCAAGTGAAAGTCTAGGTAATTCAAATAAAGCTTTTTGAAATCAAATGACTGTCAAATGCGTTCAACGATGCTAATTGAATCAAATGAGAGTCAAACACATTCAAACAAAGCTTTTTGAATCAAATGAAAGTCATATGCATTCAACAAAGCTAATTGAATCAAATGAAAGTCAATGGCATTCTAACAAACCTAATTAAATCAAACGAAGTCAATGTCATTCTAACAAACCTAATTGAATCAAATGAAAGTCAACCACATTTAAACAAAGCTAATTGAATCAAATGAAAGTTAACCACATTCAAACAAAGCATATTAAATCAAGTGAAAATCAAACACATTCAAACAAAGCTTTTTGAATCAAAAGAAAGTCAAATGATTTCAAAAAAGCTAATTGAATCAAGTGAAAGTCAAACAAATTCAAACATAGCTTTTTGAATCAAATGATTGTCAAATGCATTCAACGATACTAATTGAATCATATGAAAGTTCAAACACATTCAAACAAATCTTTTTGAATCAAATGAAAGTCAAATGCATTCAACAGATCAAATTGAATCAATTAAAAGTCAACCACATTCAAACAAAGCTAATTAAATCCAATGGAAGGCAAACACATTCAAACAAAGCTATTTGAATCAAATGAAAGTCAAACACATTCAAACAATGCTATCTGAATCAAATGAAAGTCAAATGCATTCAAAAAAGATAATTAAATCAAACGAAAGTCAAACACATTCAGACAAAGCTAATTGCATCAAATGAAAGTCAAAAACATTCAAACAAAGCTAATTAAATCATATGAAAGTCAAATGCTTTGAAAAAAGCTAATTGAATCAAGTAAAAGTGCAAAGAATTCAAACAAAGCTTTTTGAATCAAATGATTGTCAAATGCATTCAACGAGGCTAATTGAATCATATGACAGTCAAACAAAACTTTTTGAATCAAATGAAAGTCAAATGCATTCAACAAAGCAAATTGACTCAATTGAAAGTTAACCACATTCAAGCAAAGCTAATTGAATCAAATGAAAGTAAAACACATTTAAACAAAGCTATTTGAACCAAATGAAAGTCAAACACATTCAAGAAATGCTATTTGAATCAGATGAAAGTCAAACGCATTCAAAAAAGGTATTTAAATCAAGTGAAAGTCAAAATCATTCAAACAAAGCTATTTGAATCAAATTAAAGTCAAACACATTCAAACAAAGCTTTTTGAATTAAATGAAAGTCAAATGCATTAAACAAAGCTAATTGATTCAAATGAAAGTCAATCACATTAAAACAAAGCTAATTTAATCAAATAAAAATCAAACACATTCAAACAAAGCTTTTTCAATCAAATGAAATTCAAATGCATTCAAAATAGCGATTTGAATCAAGTGAAAGTCAAACAAAGCTTTTTGAATCAAATGATTGTCAAATCCGTTCAACGATGCTAATTGAATCATACGAAAGTCAAGCACATTCAAACAAATCTTTTTGAATCAACTGAAAGTCAAATGCAATTAAAAAAAAGTAATTAAATCAAGTGAAAGTCAAACACATTTAAACAAAGCTTTTTAAATCAAATGAAAGTTAAATCCATTCAAAAAAGCTAATTGAATCAAGTGAAAAGTCTAGGTAATTCAAATAAAGCTTTTTGAATCAAATGACTGTCAAATGCGTTCAACGATGCTAATTGAATCAAATGAGAGTCAAACACATTCAAACAAAGCTTTTTGAATCAAATGAAAGTCATATGCATTCAACAAAGCTAATTGAATCAAATGAAAGTCAATGGCATTCTAACAAACCTAATTAAATCAAACGAAAGTCAATGGCATTCTAACAAACCTAATTGAATCAAATGAAAGTCAACCACATTCTAAACAAAGCTAATTGAATCAAATGAAAGTTAACCACATTCAAACAAAGCATATTAAATCAAGTGAAAATCAAACACATTCAAACAAAGCTTTTTGAATCAAAAGAAAGTCAAATGATTTCAAAAAAGCTAATTGAATCAAGTGAAAGTCAAACAAATTCAAACATAGCTTTTTGAATCAAATGATTGTCAAATGCATTCAACGATACTAATTGAATCATATGAAAGTCAAACACATTCAAACAAATCTTTTTGAATCAAATGAAAGTCAAATGCATTCAACAGATCAAATTGAATCAATTAAAAGTCAACCACATTCAAACAAAGCTAATTAAATCCAAAGGAAGGCAAACACATTCAAACAAAGCTATTTGAATCAAATGAAAGTCAAACACATTCAAACAATGCTATCTGAATCAAATGAAAGTCAAATGCATTCAAAAAAGATAATTAAATCAAACGAAAGTCAAACACATTCAGACAAAGCTAATTAGCATCAAATGAAAGTAAAAAACATTCAAACAAAGCTAATTAAATTACGTGAAAGTCAAATGCTTTTAAAAAAAGCTAATTGAATCAAGTAAAAGTCCAAAGAATTCAAACAAAGCTTTTTGAATCAAATGATTGTCAAATGCATTCAACGAGGCTAATTGAATCATATGACAGTCAAACAAAACTTTTTGAATCAAATGAAAGTCAAATGCATTCAACAAAGCAAATTGACTCAATTGAAAGTTAACCACATTCAAGCAAAGCTAATTGAATCAAATGAAAGTGAAACACATTTAAGCAAAGCTATTTGAACCAAATGAAAGTCAAACACATTCAAGAAATGCTATTTGAATCAGATGAAAGTCAAACGCATTCAAAAAAGGTATTTAAATCAAGTGAAAGTCAAAATCATTCAAACAAAGCTATTTGAATCAAATTAAAGTCAAACACATTCAAACAAAGCTTTTTGAATTAAATGAAAGTCAAATGCATTAAACAAAGCTAATTGATTCAAATGAAAGTCAATCACATTCAAACAAAGCTAATTTAATCAAATAAAAATCAAACACATTCAAACAAAGCTTTTTCAATCAAATGAAATTCAAATGCATTCAAAATAGCGATTTGAATCAAGTGAAAGTCAAACAAAGCTTTTTGAATCAAATGATTGTCAAATCCGTTCAACGATGCTAATTGAATCATATGAAAGTCAAGCACATTCAAACAAATCTTTTTGAATCAACTGAAAGTCAAATGCAATTAAAAAAAAGTAATTAAATCAAGTGAAAGTCAAACACATTTAAACAAAGCTTTTTAAATCAAATGAAAGTAAAATCCATTCAAAAAAGCTAATTGAATCAAGTCAAAGTCTAGGTAATTCAAACAAAGCTTTTTTGAATCAAATGATTGTCAAATGCGTTCAACGATGCTAATTGAATCAAATGAGAGTCAAACACATTCAAACAAAGCTTTTTGAATCAAATGAAAGTCATATGCATTCAAACAAAGCTAATTGAATCAAATGAAAGTCAATGGCATTCTAACAAACCTAATTAAATCAAACGAAAGTCAATGGCATTCTAACAAACCTAATTGAATCAAATGAAAGTCAACCACATTCAAACAAAGCTAATTGAATCAAATGAAAGTTAACCACATTCAAACAAAGCATATTAAATCAAGTGAAAATCAAAACACATTCAAACAAAGCTTTTTGAATCAAAAGAAAGTCAAATGATTTCAAAAAAGCTAATTGAATCAAGTGAAAGTCAAACAACAACATAGCTTTTTGAATCAAATGATTGTCAAATGCATTCAACGATACTAATTGAATCATATGAAAGTCAAACACATTCAAACAAATCTTTTTGAATCAAATGAAAGTCAAATGCATTCAACAGATCAAATTGAATCAATTAAAAGTCAACCACATTCAAACAAAGCTAATGAAATCCTGTGGAAGGCAAACACATTCAAACAAAGCTATTTGAATCAAATGAAAGTCAAACACATTCAAACAATGCTATCTGAATCAAATGAAAGTCAAATGCATTCAAAAAAGATAATTAAATCAAACGAAAGTCAAACACATTCAGACAAAGCTAATTGAATCAAATGAAAGTCAAAAACATTCAAACAAAGCTAATTAAATCATATGAAAGTCAAATGCTTTGAAAAAAGCTAATTGAATCAAGTAAAAGTCCAAAGAATGCAAACAAAGCTTTTTGAATCAAATGATTGTCAAATGCATTCAACGAGGCTAATTGAATCATATGACAGTCAAATAAAACTTTTTGAATCAAATGAAAGTCAAATGCATTCAACAAAGCAAATTGACTCAATTGAAAGTTAACCACATTCAAGCAAAGCTAATTGAATCAAATGAAAGTCAAACACATTTAAACAAAGCTATTTGAACCAAATAAAAGTCAAACACATTCAAGAAATGCTATTTGAATCAGATGAAAGTCAAACGCATTCAAAAAAGGTATTTAAATCAAGTGAAAGTCAAAATCATTCAAACAAAGCTATTTGAATCAAATTAAAGTCAAACACATTCAAACAAAGCTTTTTTGAATTAAATGAAAGTCAAATGCATTAAACAAAGCTAATTGATTCAAATGAAAGTCAATCACATTAAAACAAAGCTAATTTAATCAAATAAAAATCAAACACATCATTCAAAAATGAAATTCAAATGCATTCAAAATAGCGATTTTGAATCAAGTGAAAGTCAAACCAAAGCTTTTTGAATCAAATGATTGTCAAATCCGTTCAACGATGCTAATTGAATCATATGAAAGTCAAGCACATTCAAACAAATCTTTTTTGAATCAACTGAAAGTCAAATGCAATTAAAAAAAAGTAAATTAAATCAAGTGAAAGTCAAACACATTTAAACAAAGCTTTTTAAATCAAATGAAAGTTAAATCCATTCAAAAAAGCAAATTGAATCAAGTCAAAGTCTAGGTAATTCAAACAAAGCTTTTTGAATCAAATGACTGTCAAATGCGTTCAACGATGCTAATTGAATCAAATGAGAGTCAAACACATTCAAACAAAGCTTTTTGAATCAAATGAAAGTCATATGCATTCAACAAAGCTAATTGAACAAATGAAAGTCAATGGCATTCTAACAAACCTAATTAAATCAAACGAAAGTCAAAGGCATTCTAACAAACCTAATTGAATCAAATGAAAGTCAACCACATTCAAACAAAGCTAATTGAATCAAATGAAAGTTAACCACATTCAAACAAAGCATATTAAATCAAGTGAAAATCAAACACATTCAAACAAAGCTTTTTTGAATCAAAAGAAAGTCAAATGATTTCAAAAAAGCTAATTGAATCAAGTGAAAGTCAAACAAAGCTTTTTGAATCAAATGATTGTCAAATGCATTCAACGATACTAATTGAATCATATGAAAGTCAAAACACATTCAAACAAATCTTTTTGAATAAAATGAATGTCAAATGCATTCAACAGATCAAATTGAATCAATTAAAAGTTAACCACATTCAAACAAAGCTAATGAAATCCTGTGGAAGGCAAACACATTCAAACAAAGCTATTTGAATCAAATGAAAGTCAAACACATTCAAACAATGCTATCTGAATCAAATGAAAGTCAAATGCATTCAAAAAAGATAATTAAATTCAAACGAAAGTTAAACACATTCAGACAAAGCTAATTGAATCAAATGAAAGTCAAAAACATTCAAACAAAGCTAAATAAATCATATGAAAGTCAAAATGCTTTGAAAAAGCTAATTGAATCAAGTAAAAGTCCAAAGAATGCAAACAAAGCTTTTTTGAATCAAATGATTGTCAAATGCATTCAACGAGGCTAATTGAATCATATGACAGTCAAATAAAACTTTTTGAATCAAATGAAAGTCAAATGCATTCAACAAAGCAAATTGACTCAATTGAAAGTTAACCACATTCAAAGCAAAGCTAATTGAATCAAATGAAAGTCAAACACATTTAAACAAAGCTATTTGAACCAAATAAAAGTCAAACACATTCAAGAAATGCTATTTGAATCAGATGAAAGTCAAACGCATTCAAAAAAGGTATTTAAATCAAGTGAAAGTCAAAATCATTCAAACAAAGCTATTTGAATCAAATTAAAGTCAAACACATTCAAACAAAGCTTTTTGAATTAAATGAAAGTCAAATGCATTAAACAAAGCTAATTGATTCAAATGAAAGTCAATCACATTAAACAAAGCTAATTTAATCAAATAAAAATCAAACACACACAATTTCAAAATGAAATTCAAATGCATTCAAAATAGCGATTTGAATCAAGTGAAAGTCAAACAAAGCTTTTTTGAATCAAATGATTGTCAAATCCGTTCAACGATGCTAATTGAATCATATGAAAGTCAAGCACATTCAAACAAATCTTTTTGAATCAACTGAAAGTCAAATGCAATTAAAAAAAAAGTAATTAAATCAAGTGAAAGTCAAACACATTTAAACAAAGCTTTTTAAATCAAATGAAAGTTAAATCCATTCAAAAAAGCAAATTGAATCAAGTCAAAGTCTAGGTAATTCAAACAAAGCTTTTTGAATCAAATGACTGTCAAATGCGTTCAACGATGCTAATTGAATCAAATGAGAGTCAAACACATTCAAACAAAGCTTTTTGAATCAAATGAAAGTCATATGCATTCAACAAAGCTAATTGAACAAATGAAAGTCAATGGCATTCTAACAAACCTAATTAAATCAAACGAAAGTCAATGGCATTCTAACAAACCTAATTGAATCAAATGAAAGTCAACCACATTCAAACAAAGCTAATTGAATCAAATGAAAGTTAACCACATTCAAACAAAGCATATTAAATCAAGTGAAAATCAAACACATTCAACAAAGCTTTTTGAATCAAAAGAAAGTCAAATGATTTCAAAAAAGCTAATTGAATCAAGTGAAAGTCAAACAAATTCAAACATAGCTTTTTGAATCAAATGATTGTCAAATGCATTCAACGATACTAATTGAATCATATGAAAGTCAAACACATTCAAACAAATCTTTTTGAATCAAATGAAAGTCAAATGCATTCAACAGATCAAATTGAATCAATTAAAAGTCAACCACATTCAAACAAAGCTAATTAAATCCAATGGAAGGCAAACACATTCAAACAAAGCTATTTGAATCAAATGAAAGTCAAACACATTCAAACAATGCTATCTGAATCAAATGAAAGTCAAATGCATTCAAAAAAGATAATTAAATCAAACGAAAGTCAAACACATTCAGACAAAGCTAATTGCATCAAATGAAAGTCAAAAACATTCAAACAAAGCTAATTAAATCATATGAAAGTCAAATGCTTTGAAAAAAGCTAATTGAATCAAGTAAAAGTCCAAAGAATTCAAACAAAGCTTTTTGAATCAAATGATTGTCAAATGCATTCAACGAGGCTAATTGAATCATATGACAGTCAAACAAAACTTTTTGAATCAAATGAAAGTCAAATGCATTCAACAAAGCAAATTGACTCAATTGAAAGTTAACCACATTCAAGCAAAGCTAATTGAATCAAATGAAAGTCAAACACATTTAAACAAAGCTATTTGAACCAAATGAAAGTCAAACACATTCAAGAAATGCTATTTGAATCAGATGAAAGTCAAACGCATTCAAAAAAGGTATTTAAATCAAGTGAAAGTCAAAATCATTCAAACAAAGCTATTTGAATCAAATTAAAGTCAAACACATTCAAACAAAGCTTTTTGAATTAAATGAAAGTCAAATGCATTAAACAAAGCTAATTGATTCAAATGAAAGTCAATCACATTCAAACAAAGCTAATTTAATCAAATAAAAATCAAACACATTCAAACAAAGCTTTTTCAATCAAATGAAATTCAAATGCATTAAAAATAGCGATTTGAATCAAGTGAAAGTCAAACAAAGCTTTTTGAATCAAATGATTGTCAAATCCATTCAACGATGCTAATTGAATCATATGAAAGTCAAGCACATTCAAACAAATCTTTTTGAATCAACTGAAAGTCAAATGCAATTAAAAAAAAGTAATTAAATCAAGTGAAAGTCAAACACATTTAAACAAAGCTTTTTAAATCAAATGAAAGTTAAATCCATTCAAAAAAGCTAATTGAATCAAGTGAAAGTCTAGGTAATTCAAACAAAGCTTTTTGAATCAAATGACTGTCAAATGCGTTCAACGATGCTAATTGAATCAAATGAGAGTCAAACACATTCAAACAAAGCTTTTTGAATCAAATGAAAGTCATATGCATTCAACAAAGCTAATTGAATCAAATGAAAGTCAATGACATTCTAACAAACCTAATTAAATCAAACGAAAGTCAATGGCATTCTAACAAACCTAATTGAATCAAATGAAAGTCAACCATTAAACAAAGCTAATTGAATCAAATGAAAGTTAACCACATTCAAACAAAGCATATTAAATCAAGTGAAAATCAAATTCAGACAAAGCTTTTTGAATCAAAAGAAAGTCAAATGATTTCAAAAAAGCTAATTGAATCAAGTGAAAGTCAAACAAATTCAAACATAGCTTTTTGAATCAAATGATTGTCAAATGCATTCAACGATACTAATTGAATCATATGAAAGTCAAACACATTCAAACAAATCTTTTTGAATCAAATGAAAGTCAAATGCATTCAACAGATCAAATTGAATCAATTAAAAGTCAACCACATTCAAACAAAGCTAATTAAATCCAATGGAAGGCAAACACATTCAAACAAAGCTATTTGAATCAAATGAAAGTCAAACACATTCAAACAATGCTATCTGAATCAAATGAAAGTCAAATGCATTCAAAAGAGATAATTAAATCAAACGAAAGTCAAACACATTCAGACAAAGCTAATTGCATCAAATGAAAGTCAAAAACATTCAAACAAAGCTAATTAAATCATATGAAAGTCAAATGCTTTGAAAAAAGCTAATTGAATCAAGTAAAAGTCCAAAGAATTCAAACAAAGCTTTTTGAATCAAATGATTGTCAAATGCATTCAACGAGGCTAATTGAATCATATGACAGTCAAACAAAACTTTTTGAATCAAATGAAAGTCAAATGCATTCAACAAAGCAAATTGACTCAATTGAAAGTTAACCACGTTCAAGCAAAGCTAATTGAATCAAATGAAAGTCAAACACATTTAAACAAAGCTATTTGAACCAAATGAAAAGTCAAACACATTCAAGAAATGCTATTTGAATCAGATGAAAGTCAAACGCATTCAAAAAAGGTATTTAAATCAAGTGAAAGTCAAAATCATTCAAACAAAGCTATTTGAATTAAATTAAAGTCAAACACATTCAAACAAAGCTTTTTGAATTAAATGAAAGTCAAATGCATTAAACAAAGCTAATTGATTCAAATGAAAGTCAATCACATTCAAACAAGCTAATTTAATCAAATAAAAATCAAACACATTCAAACAAAGCTTTTTCAATCAAATGAAATTCAAATGCATTCAAAATAGCGATTTGAATCAAGTGAAAGTCAAACAAAGCTTTTTGAATCAAATGATTGTCAAATCCATTCAACGATGCTAATTGAATCATATGAAAGTCAAGCACATTCAAAAAAATCTTTTTGAATCAACTGAAAGTCAAATGAAATTAAAAAAAAAGTAATTAAATCAAGTGAAAGTCAAACACATTTAAACAAAGCTTTTTAAATCAAATGAAAGTTAAATCCATTCAAAAAAGCTAATTGAATCAAGTGAATAGGTAATCAAAAGCTTTTTGAATCAAATGACTGTCAAATGCGTTCAACGATGCTAATTGAATCAAATGAGAGTCAAACACATTCAAACAAAGCTTTTTGAATCAAATGAAAATATGCATTCAACAAAGCTAATTGAATCAAATGAAAGTCAATGACATTCTAACAAACCTAATTAAATCAAACGAAAGTCAATGGCATTCTAACAAACCTAATTGAATCAAATGAAAGTCAACCACATTAAAACAAAGCTAATTGAATCAAATGAAAGTTAACCACATTCAAAAGCATATTAAATCAAGTGAAAATCAAACACATTCAAACAAGCTTTTTGAATCAAAAGAAAGTCAAATGATTTCAAAAAA
>NW_018744133.1:0-63510 GCF_001683475.1 Chenopodium quinoa | reverse complement strand
TAGCTTTGTTTGAATGCGTTTAACTTTCATTTGATTCAATTATCTTTGTAGAATACATTTCACTTTCATTTAATTTACAACTTTGTTTGAATGTGTTTGACTTTCATTTGACTCAAATAGCTTTATTTGATTGCGTTTGACTTTCATTTGATACAATTAGCTTTGTGGAACGTATTTTGACTTTCATTTGATTCAAATAGCTTTGTTTGAATGTGTTTGACTTTCATTTGATTTAATTAGCTTTGTAGAATGTATTTGACTTTCAATTGATTTTAAATAACTTTGTTTGACTATGTTTGACTTTCATTTGTTTCAATTTTTTTGTAGAATGTATTTGACTTTCATTTTATTCAAATAGCTTTGTTTGAATGTGTTTGACTTTCATTTGATTAAATTAGCTTTGTTGAATGAATTTGACTTTCATTTGATTCAATTAGCTTTGTTTAAATGTGTTTGACTTTCATTTGATTCAATTAGCTTTGTTTGAATGAGTTTGACTTTCATTTGATTCAATTAGCTTTGTAGAATGTATTAGACTCTCATTTGATTCAAATAGCTTTGTTTGAATGCGTTTAACTTTCATTTGATTCAATTATCTTTGTAGAATGCATTTCACTTTCATTTGATTTAAATAACTTTGTTTGAATGCGTTTGACTTTCATTTGATTTAAATAGCTTTGTTTGAATGTGTTTGACTTTCAATTTTTACAATTAGCTTTGTTGAACGTATTTGACATTCATTTGATTAAAATAGCTTTGTTTGAATATGTTTGACTTTCATTTGATTCAATTAGCTTTAGTTGAATGTGTTTCACTTTCATTTGATTCAATTTTCTTTGTTGAATGTATTTGACTTTCAGTTGATTTAATTAGCTTTGTTTGAATGTATTTGACTCTCATTTGATTCAATTAGCTTTGTAGAATGCATTTCACTTTCATTTGATTCAAATAGCTTTGTTTGAATGTGTTTGACTTTCATTTGATACAATTAGCTTTGTAGAATGTATTTGACTGTCATTTGATTCAAATAGCTTTGTTTGAATGTGTTTGACTTTCATTTGTTTCAATTAGCTTTGTAGAATGTATTTGACTTTCACTTGATTCGAAAGCTTTGTTTGAATGTGTTTGACTTTCGTTAAATTCAATTAGCTTGTTTTGAATGTGTTTGACTTTTATTTGATTCAATTAGCTTTGTTGAATGAATTTGACTTTCATTTGATTCAATTAGCTTTGTTTAAATGTGTTTGACTTTCATTTGATTCAATTAGCTTTGTAGAATGTATTAGACTCTCATTTGATTCAAATAGCTTTGTTTGAATGCGTTTAACTTTCATTTGATTCAATTATGTTTGTAGAATGCATTTCACTTTCATTTGATTTTAAATAACTTTGTTTGAATGCGTTTGACTTTCATTTGATTTAAAAGACTTTTTTTGAATGTGTTTGACTTTCATATTATTCAATTAGCTTTGTAGAATTTATTTTACTTTTATTTTATTTAATAGCTTTGTTTTAATTTATTTGACTCTCATTTGATTCAAATAGCTTTGTTTGAATGTGTTTGACTTTCATTTGATTCAATTAGCTTTGTAGAATGTATTTGATTTTCATTTGATTCAAATAGCTTTATTTGAATGTGTTTGACTTTTATTTGATTCAATTAGCTTTGTAGAATGTATTTGACTTTCATTTGATTCGAAATCTTTGTTTGAATGTGTTTGACTTTCATTTGATTCAATTAGCTTTGTTTGAATGTGTTTGACTTTAAATTAATTCAATTAGCTTCGTAGAATGTATTAGACTTTTATTTGATTTAAATTAGCTTTGTTTGAATGTATTTGACTCTCATTTGATTCAAATAGCTTTGTTTGAATGTGTTTGACTTTCATTTGATTCAAATAGCTTTGTTTGAATGTGTTTGACTTTCATTTGATTCAATTAGCTTTGTAGAATGTATTTGACTTTCATTTCATTAAAATAGCTTTGTTTGAATGTGCTTGACTTTCATTTGATTCAATTAGCTTTGTTTGAATGTGTTTGACTTTAAATTAATTCAATTAGCTTTGTAGAATGTATTAGACTTTTATTTGATTTAATTAGCTTTGTTTGAAAGTGTTTGACTTTCATTTGATTCAAATAGCTTTGTTTGAATGTGTTTGACTTTCATTTGATTCAATTAGCTTTGTAGAATGTATTTGACTTTCATTTCATTAAAATAGCTTTGTTTGAATGTGCTTGACTTTCATTTGATTCAAATAGCTTTATTTGAATGTATTTGACTTTCATTTGATACAATTAGCTTTGTTGAACGTATTTGACATTCATTTGATTAAAATAGCTTTGTTTGAATATGTTTGACTTTCATTTGATTCAATTAGCTTTAGTTGAATGTGTTTGACTTTCATTTGATTCAATTTGCTTTGTTGAATGTATTTGACTTTCAGTTGATTCAATTAGCTTTGTAGAATGTATTTGACTCTCATTTGATTCAAATAGCTTTGTTTGAATGCGTTTAACTTTCATTTGATTCAATTAGCTTTGTAGAATACATTTCACTTTCATTTAATTTAAACAACTTTGTTTGAATGTGTTTGACTTTTATTTGACTCAAATAGCTTTATTTGATTGCGTTTGACTTTCATTTGATACAATTAGCTTTGTAGAACGTATTTGACTTTCATTTGATTCAAATAGCTTTGTTTGAATGTGTTTGACTTTCATTTTGATTTAATTAGCTTTGTAGAATGTATTTGACTTTCATTTGAGTCAAATAACTTTGTTTGACTGTGTTTGACTTTCATTTGTTTCAATTTGCTTTGTAGAATGTATTTGACTTTCATTTTATTCAAATAGCTTTGTTTGAATGTGTTTTGACTTTCATTTGATTCAATTAGCTTTGTAGAATGTATTTGACATTCATTTAATTAAAATAGCTTTGTTTGAATGTGTTTGACTTTCATTTGATTCAATTAGCTTTGTTTGAATGTGTTTGACTTTCATTTGATTCAATTAGCTTTAAAGAATGTATTTGACTTTCATTTGATTCAAATAGCTTTGTTTAAATGTGTTTGACTTACAATTGATTCAATTAGCTTTGTAGAATGTGTTAGACTGTCATTTGATTCAAATAGCTTTGTTTGAATGTGTTTGAATTTCATTTAGATCAATTTGCTTTGTAGAATGCATTTCACTTTCATTTGATTTATATAGCTTTGTTTAAATGTGTTTGACTTTCATTTAAATTAAAAAGCTTTTTTTGAATGTGTTTGACTTTCATTTGATTTAAAAGCCTTTGTTTGAATGTGTTTGACTTTCATTTGATTCAATTAGCTTTGTAGAATGTATTTTACTTTTATTTGATTTAATTAGCTTTGTTTGAATTTATTTGACACTCATTTGATTCAAATAGCTTTGTTTGAATGTGTTTGACTTTCATTTTGATTCAATTAGTTTTGTAGAATGTATTTGACTTTCATTTGATTCAAATAGCTTTATTTGAATGTGTTTGACTTTCATTTGATTCAATTAGCTTTGTAGAATGTATTTGACTCTCATTTGATTCAAATAGCTTTGTTTGAATGTGTTTGACTTTCATTTGATTCAAATAGCTTTGTTTGAATGTGTTTTACTTTCATTTGATTCAATTAGCTTTGTAGAATGTATTTGACTTTCATTTGATTAAAATAGCTTTGTTTGAATGTGCTTGACTTTCATTTGATTCAATTAGCTTTGTTTGAATGTGTTTGACTTTCATTTGATTCAATTAGCTTTGTTGAATGTATTTGACTCTCATTTGATTCAATTAGCTTTTGTTTGAATGTGTTTGACTTTCATTTATTTCAATTAGCTTTGTAGAATGTATTTGACTCTCATTTGATTCAAATAGCTTTGTTTGAATGCGTTTAACTTTCATTTGATTCAATTAGCTTTGTAGAATACATTTCACTTTCATTTAATTTAAACAACTTTGTTTGAATGTGTTTGACTGTCATTGACTCAAATAGCTTTATTTGATTGCGTTTGACTTTCATTTGATACAATTAGCTTTGTAGAACGTATTTGACTTTCATTTGATTCAAATAGCTTTGTTTGAATGTGTTTGACTTTCAATTGATTCAATTAGCTTTGTATAATGTATTTTACTGTCATTTTTTTCAAATAGTTTTGTTTGAATGTGTTTGAATTTCATTTAATTCAATTTGCTTTGTAGAATGCATTTCACTTTCATTTGATTTATATAGCTTTGTTTGAATGTGTTTGACCTTCATTTAAATTAAAAAGCTTTTTTTGAATGTGTTTTGACTTTCATTTCATTTAAAAGACTTTTTTTGAATGTGTTTGACTTTCATTTGATTCAATTAGCTTTGTAGAATTTATTTTACTTTTATTTTATTTAATTAGCTTTTGTTGAATTTATTTGACTCTCATTTGATTCAAATAGCTTTGTTTGAATGTGTTTGACTTTCATTTGATTCAATTAGCTTTGTAGAATGTATTTGATTTTCATTTGATTCAAATAGCTTTATTTGAATGTGTTTGACTTTTATTTGATTCAATTAGCTTTGTAGAATGTATTTGACTTTCATTTGATTCGAAATCTTTGTTTGAATGTGTTTGACTTTCATTAGATTCAATTAGCTTTGTTTGAATGTGTTTGACTTTAAATTAATTCAATTAGCTTCGTAGAATGTATTAGACTTTTATTTGATTTAATTAGCTTTGTTTGAATGTATTTGACTCTCATTTGATTCAAATAGCTTTGTTTGAATGTGTTTGACTTTCATTTGATTCAAATAGCTTTGTTTGAATGTGTTTGACTTTCATTTGATTCAATTAGCTTTGTAGAATGTATTTGACTTTCATTTCATTAAAATAGCTTTGTTTGAATGTGCTTGACTTTCATTTGATTCAATTAGCTTTGTTTGAATGTGTTTGACTTTTATTTGATTCAATTAGCTTTGTTGAATGAATTTGACTTTCATTTGATTCAATTAGCTTTGTAGAATGTATTAGACTCTCATTTGATTCAAATAGCTTTGTTTGAATGCGTTTAACTTTCATTTGATTCAATTTTCTTTGTAGAATGCATTTCACTTTCATTTGATTTAAATAACTTTGTTTGAATGCGTTTGACTTTCATTTGATTCAAATAGCTTTATTTGAATGTGTTTGACTTTCATTTGATACAATTAGCTTTATTTGAATGTGTTTGACTTTCATTTGATACAATTAGCTTTGTTGAATGTATTTGATTATGTTTGACTTTCATTTGATTCAATTAGCTTTAGTTGAATGTGTTTCACTTTCATTTGATTCAATTTGCTTTGTTGAATGCGTTTGACTTTCATTTGATTCAATTAGCTTTGTTTGAATTTGTTTGACTTTCATTTGATTCAATTAGCTTTGTAGAATATATTTGACTTTTATTCGATTTAATTAGCTTTGTTTGAATGTATTTGACTCTCATATGATTCAAATAGCTTTGTAGAATGCATTTCACTTTCATTTGATTCAAATAGCTTTGTTTGAATGTGTTTGACTTTCATTTGATACAATTAGCTTTGTAGAATGTATTTGACTGTCATTTGATTCAAATAGCTTTGTTTGAATGTGTTTGACTTTCATTTGTTTCAATTAGCTTTGTAGAATGTATTTGACTTTCACTTGATTCGAAAGCTTTGTTTGAATGTGTTTGACTTTCGTTAAATTCAATTAGCTTGTTTTTGAATGTGTTTGACTTTTATTTGATTCAATTAGCTTTGTTGAATGAATTTGACTTTCATTAGATTCAATTAGCTTTGTTTAAATGTGTTTGACTTTCATTTGATTTAATTAGCTTTGTAGAATGTATTAGACTCTCATTTGATTCAAATAGCTTTGTTTGAATGCGTTTAACTTTCATTTGATTCAATTATCTTTGTAGAATGCATTTCACTTTCATTTGATTTAAATAACTTTGTTTGAATGCGTTTGACTTTCATTTGATTCAAATAGCTTTATTTGAATGTGTTTGACTTTCATTTGATACAATTAGCTTTGTTGAACGTATTTGACATTCATTTGATTAAAATAGCTTTGTTTGAATATGTTTGACTTTCATTTGATTCAATTAGCTTTAGTTGAATGTGTTTGACTTTCATTTGATTCAATTTTCTTTGTTGAATGTATTTGACTTTCAGTTGATTCAATTAGCTTTGTAGAATGTATTTGACTCTCATTTGATTCAAATAGCTTTGTTTGAATGCGTTTAACTTTCATTTGATTCAATTAGCTTTGTAGAATACATTTCACTTTCATTTAATTTAAACAACTTTGTTTGAATGTGTTTGACTTTCATTTGACTCAAATAGCTTTATTTGATTGCGTTTGACTTTCATTTGATACAATTAGCTTTGTGGAACGTATTTGACTTTCATTTGATTCAAATAGCTTTGTTTGAATGTGTTTGACTTTCATTTGATTTAATTAGCTTTGTAGAATGTATTTGACTTTCAATTGATTTTAAATAACTTTGTTTGACTATGTTTGACTTTCATTTGTTTCAATTTGTTTTGTAGAATGTATTTGACTTTCATTTTATTCAAATAGCTTTGTTTGAATGTGTTTGACTTTCATTTGATTCAATTAGCTTTGTAGAATGTATTTGACTTTCATTTCATTAAAATAGCTTTATTTGAATGTGTTTGACTTTTATTTGATTAAATTAGCTTTGTTGAATGAATTTGACTTTCATTTGATTCAATTAGCTTTGTTTAAATGTGTTTGACTTTCATTTGATTCAATTAGCTTTGTTTGAATGAGTTTGACTTTCATTTGATTCAATTAGCTTTGTAGAATGTATTAGACTCTCATTTGATTCAAATAGCTTTGTTTGAATGCGTTTAACTTTCATTTGATTCAATTATCTTTGTAGAATGCATTTCACTTTCATTTGATTTAAATAACTTTGTTTGAATGCGTTTGACTTTCATTTGATTTAAATAGCTTTGTTTGAATGTGTTTGACTTTCAATTTTTACAATTAGCTTTGTTGAACGTATTTGACATTCATTTGATTAAAATAGCTTTGTTTGAATATGTTTGACTTTCATTTGATTTAATTAGCTTTAGTTGAATGTGTTTCACTTTCATTTGATTCAATTTGCTTTGTTGAATGTATTTGACTTTCAGTTGATTTAATTAGCTTTGTTTGAATGTATTTGACTCTCATTTGATTCAATTAGCTTTGTAGAATGCATTTCACTTTCATTTGATTCAAATAGCTTTGTTTGAATGTGTTTGACTTTCATTTGATACAATTAGCTTTGTAGAATGTATTTGACTGTCATTTGATTCAAATAGCTTTGTTTGAATGTGTTTGACTTTCATTTGTTTCAATTAGCTTTGTAGAATGTATTTGACTTTCACTTGATTCGAAAGCTTTGTTTGAATGTGTTTGACTTTCGTTAAATTCAATTAGCTTGTTTTGAATGTGTTTGACTTTTATTTGATTCAATTAGCTTTGTTGAATGAATTTGACTTTCATTTGATTCAATTAGCTTTGTTTAAATGTGTTTGACTTTCATTTGATTCAATTAGCTTTGTAGAATGTATTAGACTCTCATTTGATTCAAATAGCTTTGTTTGAATGCGTTTAACTTTCATTTGATTCAATTATGTTTGTAGAATGCATTTCACTTTCATTTGATTTTAAATAACTTTGTTTGAATGCGTTTGACTTTCATTTGATTTAAAAGACTTTTTTTGAATGTGTTTGACTTTCATATTATTCAATTAGCTTTGTAGAATTTATTTTACTTTTATTTTATTTAATTAGCTTTGTTTGAATTTATTTGACTCTCATTTGATTCAAATAGCTTTGTTTGAATGTGTTTGACTTTCATTTGATTCAATTAGCTTTGTAGAATGTATTTGACTTTCATTTGATTCGAAATGTTTGTCTGAATGTGTTTGACTTTCATTTGATTCAATTAGCTTTGTTTGAATGTGTTTGACTTTAACTTAATTCAATTAGCTTTGTAGAATGTATTAGACTTTTATTTGATTTAATTAGCTCTGTTTGAAAGTGTTTGACTTTCATTTGATTCAAATAGCATTGTTTGAATGTGTTTGACTTTCATTTGATTCAATTAGCTTTGTAGAATTTATTTGACTTTCATTTCATTAAAATAGCTTTGTTTGAATGTGCTTGACTTTCATTTGATTCAAATAGCTTTATTTGAATGTGTTTGACTTTCATTTGATACAATTAGCTTTGTTGAACGTATTTGACATTCATTTGATTAAAATAGCTTTGTTTGAATATGTTTGACTTTCATTTGATTCAATTAGCTTTAGTTGATTGTGTTTGACTTTCATTTGATTCAATTTGCTTTGTTGAATGTATTTGACTTTCAGTTGATTCAATTAGCTTTGTAGAATGTATTTGACTCTCATTTGATTCAAATAGCTTTGTTTGAATGCGTTTAACTTTCATTTGATTCAATTAGCTTTGTAGAATACATTTCACTTTCATTTAATTTAAACAACTTTGTTTGAATGTGTTTGACTTTCATTTGACTCAAATAGCTTTATTTGATTGCGTTTGACTTTCATTTGATACAATTAGCTTTGTAGAACGTATTTGACTTTCATTTGATTCAAATAGCTTTGTTTGAATGTGTTTGACTTTCATTTGATTTAATTAGCTTTGTAGAATGTATTTGACTTTCATTTGAGTCAAATAACTTTGTTTGACTGTGTTTGACTTTCATTTGTTTCAATTTGCTTTGTAGAATGTATTTGACTTTCATTTTATTCAAATAGCTTTGTTTGAATGTGTTTGACTTTCATTTGATTCAATTAGCTTTGTAGAATGTATTTGACATTCATTTAATTAAAATAGCTTTGTTTGAAAGTGTTTGACTTTCATTTGATTCAATTAGCTTTGTTTGAATGTGTTTGACTTTCATTTGATTCAATTAGCTTTAAAGAATGTATTTGACTTTCATTTGATTCAAATAGCTTTGTTAAAATGTGTTTGACTTACAATTGATTCAATTAGCTTTGTAGAATGTGTTAGACTGTCATTTGATTCAAATAGCTTTGTTTGAATGTGTTTGAATTTCATTTAGATCAATTTGCTTTGTAGAATGCATTTCACTTTCATTTGATTTATATAGCTTTGTTTGAATGTGTTTGACTTTCATTTAAATTAAAAAGCTTTTTTTGAATGTGTTTGACTTTCATTTGATTTAAAAGCCTTTGTTTGAATGTGTTTGACTTTCATTTGATTCAATTAGCTTTGTAGAATGTATTTTACTTTTATTTGATTTAATTAGCTTTGTTTGAATTTATTTGACTCTCATTTGATTCAAATAGCTTTGTTTGAATGTGTTTGACTTTCATTTGATTCAATTAGTTTTGTAGAATGTATTTGACTTTCATTTGATTCAAATAGCTTTATTTGAATGTGTTTGACTTTCATTTGATTCAATTAGCTTTGTTGAATGTATTTGACTCTCATTTGATTCAATTGGCTTTGTTTGAATGTGTTTGACTTTCATTTGATTCAATTAGCTTTGTAGAATGTATTTGACTCTCATTTGATTCAAATAGCTTTGTTTGAATGCGTTTAACTTTCATTTGATTCAATTAGCTTTGTAGAATACATTTCACTTTCATTTAATTTAAACAACTTTGTTTGAATGTGTTTGACTGTCATTTGACTCAAATAGCTTTATTTGATTGCGTTTGACTTTCATTTGATACAATTAGCTTTGTAGAACGTATTTGACTTTCTTTTGATTCAAATAGCTTTGTTTGAATGTGTTTGACTTTCAATTGATTCAATTAGTTTGTAGAATGTATTTTACTGTCATTTGATTCAAATAGCTTTGTTTGAATGTGTTTGAATTTCATTTAATTCAATTTGCTTTGTAGAATGCATTTCACTTTCATTTGATTTATATAGCTTTGTTTGAATGTGTTTGACCTTCATTTAAATTAAAAAGCTTTTTTTGAATGTGTTTGACTTTCATTTCATTTAAAAGACTTTTTTTGAATGTGTTTGACTTTCACTTGATTCAATTAGCTTTGTAGAATTTATTTTACTTTTATTTTATTTAATTAGCTTTGTTTGAATTTATTTGACTCTCATTTGATTCAAATAGCTTTGTTTGAATGTGTTTGACTTTCATTTGATTCAATTAGCTTTGTAGAATGTATTTGACTTTCATTTGATTCAAATAGCTTTATTTGAATGTGTTTAACTTTTATTTGGTTCAATTAGCTTTGTAGAATGTATTTGACTTTCATTTGATTCGAAATGTTTGTCTGAATGTGTTTGACTTTCATTTGATTCAATTAGCTTTGTTTGAATGTGTTTGACTTTAAATTAATTCAATTAGCTTTGTAGAATGTATTAGACTTTAATTTATTTAATTAGCTTTGTTTGAAAGTGTTTGACTTTCATTTGATTCAAATAGCTTTGTTTGAATGTGTTTGACTTTCATTTGATTCAATTAGCTTTGTAGAATGTATTTGACTTTCATTTCATTAAAATAGCTTTGTTTGAATGTGCTTGACTTTCATTTGATTCAAATAGCTTTATTTGAATGTGTTTGACTTTCATTTGATACAATTAGCTTTGTTGAACGTATTTGACATTCATTTGATTAAAATAGCTTTGTTTGAATATGTTTGACTTTCATTTGATTCAATTAGCTTTAGTTGAATGTGTTTGACTTTCATTTGATTCAATTTGCTTTGTTGAATGTATTTGACTTTCAGTTGATTCAATTAGCTTTGTAGAATGTATTTGACTCTCATTTGATTCAAATAGCTTTGTTTGAATGCGTTTAACTTTCATTTGATTCAATTAGCTTTGTAGAATACATTTCACTTTCATTTAATTTAAACAACTTTGTTTGAATGTGTTTGACTTTCATTTGACTCAAATAGCTTTATTTGATTGCGTTTGACTTTCATTTGATACAATTAGCTTTGTAGAACGTATTTGACTTTCATTTGATTCAAATAGCTTTGTTTGAATGTGTTTGACTTTCATTTGATTTAATTAGCTTTGTAGAATGTATTTGACTTTCATTTGAGTCAAATAACTTTGTTTGACTGTGTTTGACTTTCATTCGTTTCAATTTGCTTTGTAGAATGTATTTGACTTTCATTTTATTCAAATAGCTTTGTTTGAATGTGTTTGACTTTCATTTGATTCAATTAGCTTTGTAGAATGTATTTGACATTCATTTAATTGAAATAGCTTTGTTTGAATGTGTTTGACTTTCATTTGATTCAATTAGCTTTGTTTGAATGTGTTTGACTTTCATTTGATTCAATTAGCTTTAAAGAATGTATTTGACTTTCATTTGATTCAAATAGCTTTGTTTAAATGTGTTTGACTTACAATTGATTCAATTAGCTTTGTAGAATGTGTTAGACTGTCATTTGATTCAAATAGCTTTGTTTGAATGTGTTTGAATTTCATTTAGATCAATTTGCTTTGTAGAATGCATTTCACTTTCATTTGATTTATATAGGTTTGTTTGAATGTGTTTGACTTTCATTTAAATTAAAAAGCTTTTTTTGAATGTGTTTGACTTTCATTTGATTTAAAAGCCTTTGTTTGAATGTGTTTGACTTTCATTTGATTCAATTAGCTTTGTAGAATGTATTTTACTTTTATTTGATTTAATTAGCTTTGTTTGAATTTATTTGACTCTCATTTGATTCAAATAGCTTTGTTTGAATGTGTTTGACTTTCATTTGATTCAATTAGTTTTGTAGAATGTATTTGACTTTCATTTGATTCAAATAGCTTTATTTGAATGTGTTTGACTTTCATTTGATTCAATTAGCTTTGTAGAATGTATTTGACATTTATTTAATTAAAATAGCTTTGTTTGAAAGTGTTTGACTTTCATTTGATTCAATTAGCTTTGTTTGAATGTGTTTGACTTTCATTTGATTCAATTAGCTTTAAAGAATGTATTTGACTTTCATTTGATTCAAATAGCTTTGTTAAAATGTGTTTGACTTACAATTGATTCAATTAGCTTTGTAGAATGTGTTAGACTGTCATTTGATTCAAATAGCTTTGTTTGAATGTGTTTGAATTTCATTTAGATCAATTTGCTTTGTAGAATGCATTTCACTTTCATTTGATTTATATAGCTTTGTTTGAATGTGTTTGACTTTCATTTAAATTAAAAAGCTTTTTTTGAATGTGTTTGACTTTCATTTGATTTAAAAGCCTTTGTTTGAATGTGTTTGACTTTCATTTGATTCAATTAGCTTTGTAGAATGTATTTTACTTTTATTTGATTTAATTAGCTTTGTTTGAATTTATTTGACTCTCATTTGATTCAAATAGCTTTGTTTGAATGTGTTTGACTTTCATTTGATTCAATTAGTTTTGTAGAATGTATTTGACTTTCATTTGATTCAAATAGCTTTATTTGAATGTGTTTGACTTTCATTTGATTCAATTAGCTTTGTTGAATGTATTTGACTCTCATTTGATTCAATTGGCTTTGTTTGAATGTGTTTGACTTTCATTTGATTCAATTAGCTTTGTAGAATGTATTTGACTCTCATTTGATTCAAATAGCTTTGTTTGAATGCGTTTAACTTTCATTTGATTCAATTAGCTTTGTAGAATACATTTCACTTTCATTTAATTTAAACAACTTTGTTTGAATGTGTTTGACTGTCATTTGACTCAAATAGCTTTATTTGATTGCGTTTGACTTTCATTTGATACAATTAGCTTTGTAGAACGTATTTGACTTTCTTTTGATTCAAATAGCTTTGTTTGAATGTGTTTGACTTTCAATTGATTCAATTAGCTTTGTAGAATGTATTTTACTGTCATTTGATTCAAATAGCTTTGTTTGAATGTGTTTGAATTTCATTTAATTCAATTTGCTTTGTAGAATGCATTTCACTTTCATTTGATTTATATAGCTTTGTTTGAATGTGTTTGACCTTCATTTAAATTAAAAAGCTTTTTTTGAATGTGTTTGACTTTCATTTCATTTAAAAGACTTTTTTTGAATGTGTTTGACTTTCACTTGATTCAATTAGCTTTGTAGAATTTATTTTACTTTTATTTTATTTAATTAGCTTTGTTTGAATTTATTTGACTCTCATTTGATTCAAATAGCTTTGTTTGAATGTGTTTGACTTTCATTTGATTCAATTAGCTTTGTAGAATGTATTTGACTTTCATTTGATTCAAATAGCTTTATTTGAATGTGTTTAACTTTTATTTGGTTCAATTAGCTTTGTAGAATGTATTTGACTTTCATTTGATTCGAAATGTTTGTCTGAATGTGTTTGACTTTCATTTGATTCAATTAGCTTTGTTTGAATGTGTTTGACTTTAAATTAATTCAATTAGCTTTGTAGAATGTATTAGACTTTTATTTGATTTAATTAGCTTTGTTTGAAAGTGTTTGACTTTCATTTGATTCAAATAGCTTTGTTTGAATGTGTTTGACTTTCATTTGATTCAATTAGCTTTGTAGAATGTATTTGACTTTCATTTCATTAAAATAGCTTTGTTTGAATGTGCTTGACTTTCATTTGATTCAAATAGCTTTATTTGAATGTGTTTGACTTTCATTTGATACAATTAGCTTTGTTGAACGTATTTGACATTCATTTGATTAAAATAGCTTTGTTTGAATATGTTTGACTTTCATTTGATTCAATTAGCTTTAGTTGAATGTGTTTGACTTTCATTTGATTCAATTTGCTTTGTTGAATGTATTTGACTTTCAGTTGATTCAATTAGCTTTGTAGAATGTATTTGACTCTCATTTGATTCAAATAGCTTTGTTTGAATGCGTTTAACTTTCATTTGATTCAATTAGCTTTGTAGAATACATTTCACTTTCATTTAATTTAAACAACTTTGTTTGAATGTGTTTGACTTTCATTTGACTTAAATAGCTTTATTTGATTGCGTTTGACTTTCATTTGATACAATTAGCTTTGTAGAACGTATTTGACTTTCATTTGATTCAAATAGCTTTGTTTGAATGTGTTTGACTTTCATTTGATTTAATTAGCTTTGTAGAATGTATTTGACTTTCATTTGAGTCAAATAACTTTGTTTGACTGTGTTTGACTTTCATTCGTTTCAATTTGCTTTGTAGAATGTATTTGACTTTCATTTTATTCAAATAGCTTTGTTTGAATGTGTTTGACTTTCATTTGATTCAATTAGCTTTGTAGAATGTATTTGACATTCATTTAATTGAAATAGCTTTGTTTGAATGTGTTTGACTTTCATTTGATTCAATTAGCTTTGTTTGAATGTGTTTGACTTTCATTTGATTCAATTAGCTTTAAAGAATGTATTTGACTTTCATTTGATTCAAATAGCTTTGTTTAAATGTGTTTGACTTACAATTGATTCAATTAGCTTTGTAGAATGTGTTAGACTGTCATTTGATTCAAATAGCTTTGTTTGAATGTGTTTGAATTTCATTTAGATCAATTTGCTTTGTAGAATGCATTTCACTTTCATTTGATTTATATAGGTTTGTTTGAATGTGTTTGACTTTCATTTAAATTAAAAAGCTTTTTTTGAATGTGTTTGACTTTCATTTGATTTAAAAGCCTTTGTTTGAATGTGTTTGACTTTCATTTGATTCAATTAGCTTTGTAGAATGTATTTTACTTTTATTTGATTTAATTAGCTTTGTTTGAATTTATTTGACTCTCATTTGATTCAAATAGCTTTGTTTGAATGTGTTTGACTTTCATTTGATTCAATTAGTTTTGTAGAATGTATTTGACTTTCATTTGATTCAAATAGCTTTATTTGAATGTGTTTGACTTTCATTTGATTCAATTAGCTTTGTAGAATGTATTTGACGCTCATTTGATTCAAATAGCTTTGTTTGAATGTGTTTGACTTTCATTTGATTCAAATAGCTTTGTTTGAATGTGTTTTACTTTCATTTGATTCAATTAGCTTTGTAGAATGTATTTGACTTTCATTTGATTAAAATAGCTTTGTTTGAATGTGCTTGACTTTCATTTGATTCAATTAGCTTTGTTTGAATGTGTTTGACTTTCATTTGATTCAATTAGCTTTGTTGAATGTATTTGACTCTCATTTGATTCAATTAGCTTTGTTTGAATGTCTTTGACTTTCATTTGATTCAATTAGCTTTGTAGAATGTATTTGACTCTCATTTGATTCAAATAGCTTTGTTTGAATGCTTTTAACTTTCATTTGATTCAATTAGCTTTGTAGAATACATTTCACTTTCATTTAATTTAAACAACTTTGTTTGAATGTGTTTGACTGTCATTTGACTCAAATAGCTTTATTTGATTGCGTTTGACTTTCATTTGATACAATTAGCTTTGTAGAACGTATTTGACTTTCTTTTGATTCAAATAGCTTTGTTTGAATGTGTTTGACTTTCAATTGATTCAATTAGCTTTGTAGAATGTATTTTACTGTCATTTGATTCAAATAGCTTTGTTTGAATGTGTTTGAATTTCATTTAATTCAATTTGCTTTGTAGAATGCATTTCACTTTCATTTGATTTATATAGCTTTGTTTGAATGTGTTTGACCTTCATTTAAATTAAAAAGCTTTTTTTGAATGTGTTTGACTTTCATTTCATTTAAAAGACTTTTTTTGAATGTGTTTGACTTTCATTTGATTCAATTAGCTTTGTAGAATTTATTTTACTTTTATTTTATTTAATTAGCTTTGTTTGAATTTATTTGACTCTCATTTGATTCAAATAGCTTTGTTTGAATGTGTTTGACTTTCATTTGATTCAATTAGATTTGTAGAATGTATTTGACTTTCATTTGATTCAAATAGCTTTATTTGAATGTGTTTGACTTTTATTTGATTCAATTAGCTTTGTAGAATGTATTTGACTTTCATTTGATTCGAAATCTTTGTTTGAATGTGTTTGACTTTCATTTGATTCAATTAGCTTTGTTTGAATGTGTTTGACTTTAAATTAATTCAATTAGCTTTGTAGAATGTATTAGTGACCAATATGGTCAAAGTTCTAATGTTTGTAATGATCCAAGTGGTCATGGTGAGGTCCAAATTCAAGGCAATGCGAAGGACTTGTTTCTGTCCAAATCATTTCTTAATCCTTTGCACGGTTTTGGTTCGAATGTTTTTACAAGGGGTTGCACTTTACTTAGTGTAATTAACCTTGTAGAAGGTATCTAGCAAGTGACGGTTTTCCAAGCTCCAAATACATGTTTAAAGGGCGTCGGTTACAAGCTGATTTGGAGGCGGTTTGGGCGTGTTTCATGCTAGCCGTTTGTAAGTTACTTGGGCTGATTAAAGTGGCGTGATTCATGGCACTTGTTGGGCGTAAATTATGGAGTTTGTTGGCTGAACATTGCACCTCATTATTTGGGGGTTATGAAGAATAAAGAGGCGTGAATCAAGGCATTAAAATGGGAGTTACAAAGCTTGAAGAGTGGCTGTTTTGGGCGTGTGTTTATGGCTATTGGAGATGCTCTTTGGATGCTATCTTGGCTGGTCATTTTCCCTTGTTTCAAGCTTAGTCTTTAGGTCTTATAAATTAGTTTAATTATGTTTGTAATAAGGTTAAGTGGGACGTGTATTAACCACTCTTTCCCTTAGTTAATTTCCTTTTGGTTATTTCATTTTGTTAATTAAAGTAGGCAAGTGAAAAGGTTGTATTGATGCTATAAATAGCATACTTTGAATGAATGAAAATCATCCAAGATTATTTGCCTAAAACGTGTGTTTTGTTATTTGAAGTGACTTGAGTTTAGTTCACTTTGTTTTCCAAATTTGAGTATCCGAATTTGAAGAGTGTTAGTTTTGGTGAGAGTTCCCAAGATTAGGACTTATAGTTTATGATTTGGTGAGAGTTCCCTCATCTAGACTATCCCAAGCAAACGAGTGAGAGTTCCTCTTTGCTATATCCTTAGCTTAGGGTGAGAGTTCCCCTAACTAAACTGATCACTTGATAATTGAATCTTAAAATCTTTTGAATCTTTTAACTTATCATTGTTGTAACAAGGTTTCTCATCTTGTTTACACATCATTTGGCGCGTCAGGTAGGGGGAAAAAATTTTCTTAAATTTTCCAAAGGGGTCGAATACCTACATACCATGGGAGAGAATCAAGACTTGAGGACAGCTTTGGAAGCTCTTAATCGATCCATTGCTAGTCAGGAAAGGTTGGCCGAAACCAATGCCAATCTACAAGGGAACCTTGCTGCCTTGATGGCAAGGCTCATGAACGAGCAAGATAGGAGAGATCAAGGTGAAGACCCTCCACCTAGGAGGGAGGATAGGAGTCTCAAAGTGGACGTTCCTGCCTTTGATGGGACACTTGATCCGGAAAAGTACTTGGAGTGGGAGAAATCCTTGGAAAGGTACTTTGAGTACAAGGACATCCATGAGACGGTTCAACAGTACAAGATAGCCAAAGTCAAACTGAAGGGCTATGGTGACAGTTGGTTGCAAGGAGAACAAAGGGGGCGTACCCTTAGGGGTAAGGCTCACATTTCCACTTGGGAAAAGCTGAAGAAAAGAATGAGAGATCGTTTCATTCCTCACAATTACAAGCAAAATCAGTATGTGAAGTGGAGTACTCTACAACAAAATGGCGACTCAGTGGATGACTATATCAAAGAATTTGATAGGCTTGCCATTGTGTGTGAGGTGACTGAAAATGAAGAGCTGAAGTTGGGACGTTTTGTAGCTGGGTTGGATCAAGAGTTACAAGACAAACTTGACGGTTACACTAACCTCACGTTTGTGGAAGCTTGCAAACTTGTGACAAAGTTTGATGCTAAAAGGAAAAGGAAGAAAACGCCTACCACTACTCCAGTGGTACGTAAACCACCCTTCACCTCGAAGGAGGGTTCTTCTTTCAGCAAGCCTAATGAGCCACCTAAGAGGAACACGAAAGACTTCAAGCTTAGTGACATTGTATGTTACAAGTGTGGAGGTAGAGGACATTATAAAAAAGATTGTCCTAATTCAAGAGCCTTAACCATGCAAGAGGTTAAACTCATAGCCACCCAAAGCGTCAATTGGGAGGAATTTGAGTCTGAAGAAGAGAAGGAGGTGACCCCGCATGAAAAAGATGAGGAGGAGGACCATTGCTATCCTGAGATGGAGGACAAAACAAACTTGGTGGTTAGGAGAGCATTGCAAGCTCGTGTGGAGGAACCTTTGGCGCCCCAAAGGCAACACATTTTCATCACCAAATGTAAAGTTGGTGACGAGGTATGTGATTTAATTATTGATGGGGGCAGTGAGGCTAATACTGTGTCGAAAACTTTAGTATCTAAATTGGGTCTTACCACCACTAATCATCCACACCCTTACAAATTGAGTTGGTTAGATTCTAATGCTAGTACCGGGGTTAGAAAGCAATGTATGGTGAATTTTTCGATTGGTTCATATCATGATAGTCAATTGTGTGATGTTGTTTTAATGGATGCTTGTCATATTCTTCTTGGTAGACCGTGGCAATCTGATAAAAAATCTATCCATGATGGGTACCATAACACCTACACTATCACTCACCAAGGGAAACAAAAGAAATTGCACCCTTTACCACCCCCACGGTTTTCACAACCACAAAAGTCACAAATTTCTTTACTATCTTGCAAAGAATTTGAGAGGGAGTTTGAAGGTGAGGAAGAGATATTCATGTTGTACTCTAAAGAAATCCATGAAAAATTTGTGAGTCAAAATCCTAAACTTGCAAAATTGATTAAGGAGTTTGAGGATGTTTTTCCTGATGAGTTACCTAAGGGATTACCACCCTTGAGAGGAATTGAGCATCAAATTGATCTCATTCCAGGCGCACCTCTACCAAATAAGCCTGCCTATAGATGTAACCCTTTAGAAACTAAGGAGTTGCACAGACAAATCGAAGAATTGATGGGTATGGGCTATGTGCGCGAATCTATGAGTCCATGTGCAGTTCCTGCTTTGTTGGTTCCTAAAAAGGATGGTACTTGGCGTATGTGCATTGATAGTAGAGCTGTTAACAATATTACTATCAAGTACAGATTTCCAATTCCAAGACTGGATGATATGTTGGACGAATTGAGTGGTTCAAATGTATTTTCAAAAGTTGATTTGAGAAGTGGTTACCATCAAATTCGTATGAGGGAAGGTGATGAATGGAAGACTGCATTCAAGACAAAGCATGGGTTGTATGAATGGCTCGTGATGCCGTTTGGATTGACCAATGCACCTAGCACGTTCATGAGATTAATGAACGAGGTGTTGAGACCATTTCTTGGCAAATTCGTGGTGGTGTACCTTGATGATATCCTTATTTACTCTAAAAATAAGGATGAGCATTTAGATCATTTGTTTCAAGTTTTTTCTGTTTTAAGAACGCAAAAATTGTATGGGAAACTTGAAAAATGTGATTTTATGTTATATGAGGTCACTTTTCTTGGTTACATAGTTTCAGGTGATGGCGTGAAGGTGGATCCTTGCAAGGTTGAAGCAATTCAATCATGGCCTAGTCCGAAAACACTCACGGAGGTCCGTTCTTTCCATGGCCTAGCTTCTTTCTATAGAAGATTTATCAAGAATTTTAGCACACTCATGGCTCCTATAACTGAGTGTACTAAAAAGGGGACGTTTGAATGGACTACACAAGCTCAAAAGGCCTTTGAAGAAGTCAAGGAGAAAATGTGCAACACTCCTATTCTTGCACTCCCTTATTTTTCCAAACCATTTGAAGTTGAGTGTGACGCAAGTGGGAAGGGGATTGGAGCAGTTTTGATTCAAGAAGGGCGTCCAATTGCTTATTTCAGTGAAAAGTTGAGTCAAGGCAAGTTGAATTATTCCACCTATGATAAAGAGTTCTATGCTATGGTACGAGCTCTAGATCATTGGTCACATTACTTGAGACCACAACCGTTCATATTGCATTCGGACCATGAATCTTTAAGGTTCATCCATGGCCAAAAGAAGTTGAATTCAAGACATGCTAAATGGGTTGAATTCTTGCAAACATTTAACTTTTCCTCTAAATACAAGAGTGGAAAGGCTAATGTTGTTGCGGATGCCTTATCTAGGAGGCATAATTTGCTTGGAGTTGTCGAAGCAAAGGTTCTTGGGTTTGATTTGATCAAAGCATACTACAAGGAGGATGGCGATTTCAATGGAATAATACAGAAATGTGTCCATGGAGTATATGACTTATTTTCCTTACATGATGGATTTCTTTTTAAGGGAAATCGGTTATGCATTCCTAAGTGTCCAATTAGAAGCTTGTTGATTCATGAGGCTCATGGAGGAGGTCTAGCTGGTCACGTGGGGATTCAAAAAACAATGGAGCTTCTTCAAGCTCACTTTTATTGGCCGAAAATGTTAGCCACGGTTCATCATGTGGTTAGTCGTTGTTCTACTTGTCAAAGGGCCAAGATGGTGTTTCACAAAGGTCTCTACAAGCCTTTGCCAGTTCCGGAAAGACCTTGGGAGGATGTGAGCATGAATTTCATTGTGGCTTTACCTAGAACTCAAAGGGGTAAAGACTCAATCATGGTGGTTGTTGATCGGTTTTCGAAAATGGCTCATTTCATTCCTTGTCACAAGACCGAAGATGCTATGAAAGTGGCTAAGTTATACTTTGAAGAAGTGGTTCGTTTTCATGGGGTGCCACGCACCATTGTGTCCGATCGTGATACAAAATTTCTTAGTCATTTTTGGAAATCAATATGGCGCCTAATGGGAACAAAGCTTCTGTTTTCTACTTCACACCATCCACAAACCGATGGTCAAACTGAAGTGGTGAATAGAATACTGGGTTCTTTGCTTAGGACCTTGGTTAGTAAGAGTGCTAAGGATTGGGATGTCAAGCTAGCTCATGCCGAGTTTGCTTACAATCGGACTCCTAGTGCTACTACAAAGTACTCTCCTTTTGAAGTAGTCTATGGTGTCAATCCTTATGTTCCTATTGATCTCATAGCTTTGCCACAAGACAAGTTCGTTCATAGTGGAGCTAAGGAACAAGCCGAGTTCATGTTGAAGGTCCACAAGGAAGTGCGGAAGAACATTGAGAAAGCAAATGAAGTCTACAAGAAACAAGCCAACAAGAGGGTGAAAAACGTGAAGCAATTTGAAGTCGGTGACTTAGTGTGGATTTACATGAGAAAAGAGAGGTTTCCTAGCAAAAGAAAGAACAAGCTTATGCCAAGAGCCGAAGGACCGTTTGAAATCGTGGGAAAGATCAATGACAATGCATACAAGGTTGATTTGGGGGGCCAATTTGGTGTCTCAAGCACATTCAACGTTGGGGACCTTGCTCCATACTTTGATGATGACGAATTGAGGGCAATTCCTTTTGAAGAAGAGGAGGATGACCAATATGGTCAAAGTTCTAATGTTTGTAATGATCCAAGTGGTCATGGTGAGGTCCAAATTCAAGGCAATGCGAAGGACTTGTTTCTGTCCAAATCATTTCTTAATCCTTTGCACGGTTTTGGTTCGAATGTTTTTACAAGGGGTTGCACTTCACTTAGTGTAATTAACCTTGTAGAAGGTATCTAGCAAGTGACGGTTTTCCAAGCTCCAAATACATGTTTAAAGGGCGTCGGTTACAAGCTGATTTGGAGGCGGTTTGGGCGTGTTTCATGCTAGCCGTTTGTAAGTTACTTGGGCTGATTAAAGTGGCGTGATTCATGGCACTTGTTGGGCGTAAATTATGGAGTTTGTTGGCTGAACATTGCACCTCATTATTTGGGGGTTATGAAGAATAAAGAGGCGTGAATCAAGGCATTAAAATGGGAGTTACAAAGCTTGAAGAGTGGCTGTTTTGGGCGTGTGTTTATGGCTATTGGAGATGCTCTTTGGATGCTATCTTGGCTGGTCATTTTCCCTTGTTTCAAGCTTAGTCTTTAGGTCTTATAAATTAGTTTAATTATGTTTGTAATAAGGTTAAGTGGGACGTGTATTAACCACTCTTTCCCTTAGTTAATTTCCTTTTGGTTATTTCATTTTGTTAATTAAAGTAGGCAAGTGAAAAGGTTGTATTGATGCTATAAATAGCATACTTTGAATGAATGAAAATCATCCAAGATTATTTGCCTAAAACGTGTGTTTTGTTATTTGAAGTGACTTGAGTTTAGTTCACTTTGTTTTCCAAATTTGAGTATCCGAATTTGAAGAGTGTTAGTTTTGGTGAGAGTTCCCAAGATTAGGACTTATAGTTTATGATTTGGTGAGAGTTCCCTCATCTAGACTATCCCAAGCAAACGAGTGAGAGTTCCTCTTTGCTATATCCTTAGCTTAGGGTGAGAGTTCCCCTAACTAAACTGATCACTTGATAATTGAATCTTAAAATCTTTTGAATCTTTTAACTTATCATTGCTGTAACAAGGTTTCTCATCTTGTTTACACATCAATTAGACTTTTATTTGATTTAATTAGCTTTGTTTGAAAGTGTTTGACTTTCATTTGATTCAAATAGCTTTGTTTAAATGTGTTTGACTTTCATTTGATTCAATTAGCTTTGTAGAATGTATTTGACTTTCATTTCATTAAAATAGCTTTGTTTGAATGTGCTTGACTTTCATTTGATTCAAATAGCTTTATTTGAATGTGTTTGACTTTCATTTGATACAATTAGCGTTGTTGAACGTATTTGACATTCATTTGATTAAAATAGCTTTGTTTGAATATGTTTGACTTTCGTTTGATTCAATTAGCTTTAGTTGAATGTGTTTGACTTTCATTTGATTCAATTTGCTTTGTTGAATGTATTTGACTTTCAGTTGATTCAATTAGCTTTGTAGAATGTATTTGACTCTCATTTGATTCAAATAGCTTTGTTTGAATGCGTTTAACTTTCATTTGATTCAATTAGCTTTGTAGAATACATTTCACTTTCATTTAATTTAAACAACTTTGTTTGAATGTGTTCGACTTTCATTTGATTCAAATAGCTTTATTTGATTGCGTTTGACTTTCATTTGATACAATTAGCTTTGTAGAACGTATTTGACTTTCATTTGATTCAAATAGCTTTGTTTGAATGTGTTTGACTTTCATTTGATTTAATTAGCTTTGTAGAATGTATTTGACTTTCATTTGAGTCAAATAACTTTCTTTGACTGTGTTTGACTTTCATTTGTTTCAATTTGCTTTGTAGAATGTATTTGACTTTCATTTTATTCAAATAGCTTTGTTTGAATGTGTTTGACTTTCATTTGATTCAATTAGCTTTGTAGAATGTATTTGACATTCATTTAATTAAAATAGCTTTGTTTGAATGTGTTTGACTTTCATTTGATTCAATTAGCTTTGTTTGAATGTGTTTGACTTTCATTTGATTCAATTAGCTTTAAAGAATGTATTTGACTTTCATTTGATTCAAATAGCATTGTTTAAATGTGTTTGACTTACAATTGATTCAATTAGCTTTGTAGAATGTGTTAGACTGTCATTTGATTCAAATAGCTTTGTTTGAATGTGTTTGAATTTCATTTAGATCAATTTGCTTTGTAGAATGCATTTCACTTTCATTTGATTTATATAGCTTTGTTTGAATGTGTTTGACTTTCATTTAAATTAAAAAGCTTTTTTTGAATGTGTTTGACTTTCATTTGATTTAAAAGGCTTTGTTTGAATGTGTTTGACTTTCATTTGATTCAATTAGCTTTGTAGAATGTATTTTACTTTTAGTTGATTTAATTAGCTTTGTTTGAATTTATTTGACTCTCATTTGATTCAAATAGCTTTGTTTGAATGTGTTTGACTTTCATTTGATTCAATTAGTTTTGTAGAATGTATTTGACTTTCATTTGATTCAAATAGCTTTATTTGAATGTGTTTGACTTTCATTTGATTCAATTAGCTTTGTAGAATGTATTTGACGCTCATTTGATTCAAATAGCTTTGTTTGAATGTGTTTGACTTTCATTTGATTCTAATAGCTTTGTTTGAATGTGTTTTACTTTCATTTGATTCAATTAGCTTTGTAGAATGTATTTGACTTTCATTTGATTAAAATAGCTTTGTTTGAATGTGCTTGACTTTCATTTGATTCAATTAGCTTTGTTTGAATGTGTTTGACTTTCATTTGATTTAATTAGCTTTGTTGAATGTATTTGACTCTCATTTGATTCAATTAGCTTTGTTTGAATGTGTTTGACTTTCATTTGATTCAATTAGCTTTGTAGAATGTATTTGACTCTCATTTGATTCAAATAGCTTTGTTTGAATGCGTTTAACTTTCATTTGATTCAATTAGCTTTGTAGAATACATTTCACTTTCATTTAATTTAAACAACTTTGTTTGAATGTGTTTGACTGTCATTTGACTCAAATAGCTTTATTTGATCTCGTTTGACTTTCATTTGATACAATTAGCTTTGTAGAACGTATTTGACTTTCTTTAGATTCAAATAGCTTTGTTTGAATGTGTTTGACTTTCAATTGATTCAATTAGCTTTGTAGAATGTATTTTACTGTCATTTGATTCAAATAGCTTTGTTTGAATGTGTTTGAATTTCATTTAATTCAATTTGCTTTGTAGAATGCATTTCACTTTCATTTGATTTATATAGCTTTGTTTGAATGTGTTTGACCTTCATTTAAATTAAAAAGCTTTTTTTGAATGTGTTTGACTTTCATTTCATTTAAAAGACTTGTTTTGAATGTGTTTGACTTTCATTTGATTCAATTAGCTTTGTAGAATTTATTTTACTTTTATTTTATTTAATTAGCTTTGTTTGAATTTATTTGACTCTCATTTGATTCAAATAGCTTTGTTTGAATGTGTTTGACTTTCATTTGATTCAATTAGCTTTGTAGAATGTATTTGACTTTCATTTGATTCAAATAGCTTTATTTGAATGTGTTTGACTTTTATTTGATTCAATTAGCTTTGTAGAATGTATTTGACTTTCATTTGATTCGAAATCTTTGTTTGAATGTGTTTGACTTTCATTTGATTCAATTAGCTTTGTTTGAATGTGTTTGACTTTAAATTAATTCAATTAGCTTCGTAGAATGTATTAGACTTTTATTTGATTTAATTAGCTTTGTTTGAATGTATTTGACTCTCATTTGATTCAAATAGCTTTGTTTGAATGTGTTTGACTTTCATTTGATTCAAATAGCTTTGTTTGAATGTGTTTGACTTTCATTTGATTCAATTAGCTTTGTAGAATGTATTTGACTTTCATTTCATTAAAATAGCTTTGTTTGAATGTGCTTGACTTTCATTTGATTCAATTAGCTTTGTTTGAATGTGTTTGACTTTTATTTGATTCAATTAGCTTTGTTGAATGAATTTGACTTTCATTTGATTCAATTAGCTTTGTAGAATGTATTAGACTCTCATTTGATTCAAATAGCTTTGTTTGAATGCGTTTAACTTTCATTTGATTCAATTATCTTTGTAGAATGCATTTCACTTTCATTTGATTTAAATAACTTTGTTTGAATGCGTTTGACTTTCATTTGATTTAAATAGCTTTATTTGAATGTGTTTGACTTTCATTTGATACAATTAGCTTTATTTGAATGTGTTTGACTTTCATTTGATACAATTAGCTTTGTTGAACGTATTTGACATTCAATTGATTAAAATAGCTTTGTTTGATTATGTTTGACTTTCATTTGATTCAATTAGCTTTAGTTGAATGTGTTTCACTTTCATTTGATTCAATTTGCTTTGTTGAATGTATTTGACTTTCAGTTGATTCAATTAGCTTTGTTTGAATTGGTTTGACTTTCATTTGATTCAATTAGCTTTGTAGAATGTATTTGACTCTCATTTGATTCAAATACCTTTGTTTGAGTGCGTTTAACTTTCATTTGATTCAATTAGCTTTGTAGAATACATTTCACTTTCATTTAATTTAAACAACTTTGTTTGAATGTGTTTGACTGTCATTTGACTCAAATAGCTTTATTTGATTGCGTTTGACTTTCATTTGATACAATTAGCTTTGTAGAATGTATTTGACTTTCATTTGATTCAAATAGCTTTGTTTGAATGTGTTAGACTTTCAATTGATTCAATTAGCTTTGTAGAATGTATTTTACTGTCATTTGATTCAAATAGCTTTGTTTGAATGTGTTTGAATTTCATTTATTTCAATTTGCTTTGTAGAATGCATTTCACTTTCATTTGATTTATGTAGCTTTGTTTGAATGTGTTTGACCTTCATTTAAATTAAAAAGCTTTTTTTGAATGTGTTTGACTTTCATTTGATTTAAAAGACTTTTTTTGAATGTGTTTGACTTTCATTTGATTCAATTAGCTTTGTAGAATTTATTTTACTTTTATTTTATTTAATTAGCTTTGTTTGAATTTATTTGACTCTCATTTGATTCAAATAGCTTTGTTTGAATGTGTTTGACTTTCATTTGATTCAATTAGCTTTGTAGAATGTATTTGACTTTCATTTGATTCAAATAGCTTTATTTGAATGTGTTTAACTTTTATTTGATTCAATTAGCTTTGTAGAATGTATTTGACTTTCATTTGATTCGAAATGTTTGTTTGAATGTGTTTGACTTTCATTTGATTCAATTAGCTTTGTTTGAATGTGTTTGACTTTAAATTAATTCAATTAGCTTTGTAGAATGTATTAGACTTTTATTTGATTTAATTAGCTTTGTTTGAAAGTGTTTGACTTTCATTTGATTCAAATAGCTTTGTTTGAATGTGTTTGACTTTCATTTGATTCAATTAGCTTTGTAGAATGTATTTGACTTTCATTTCATTAAAATAGCTTTGTTTGAATGTGCTTGACTTTCATTTGATTCAAATAGCTTTATTTGAATGTGTTTGACTTTCATTTGATACAATTAGCTTTGTTGAACGTATTTGACATTCATTTGATTAAAATAGCTTTGTTTGAATATGTTTGACTTTCATTTGATTCAATTAGCTTTAGTTGAATGTGTTTGACTTTCATTTGATTCAATTTGCTTTGTTGAATGTATTTGACTTTCAGTTGATTCAATTAGCTTTGTAGAATGTATTTGACTCTCATTTGATTCAAATAGCTTTGTTTGAATGCGTTTAACTTTCATTTGATTGAATTAGCTTTGTAGAATACATTTCACTTTCATTTAATTTAAACAACTTTGTTTGAATGTGTTCGACTTTCATTTGACTCAAATAGCTTTATTTGATTGCGTTTGACTTTCAATTGATACAATTAGCGTTGTAGAACGTATTTGACTTTCATTTGATTCAAATAGCTTTGTTTGAATGTATTTGACTTTCATTTGATTTAATTAGCTTTGTAGAATGTATTTGACTTTCATTTGAGTCAAATAACTTTGTTTGACTGTGTTTGACTTTCATTTGTTTCAATTTGCTTTGTAGAATGTATTTGACTTTCATTTTATTCAAATAGCTTTGTTTGAATGTGTTTGACTTTCATTTGATTCAATTAGCTTTGTAGAATGTATTTGACATTCATTTAATTAAAATAGCTTTGTTTGAATGTGTTTGACTTTCATTTGATTCAATTAGCTTTGTAGAATGTATTTGACATTCATTTAATTAAAATAGCTTTGTTTGAATGTGTTTGACTTTCATTTGATTCAATTAGCTTTGTTTGAATGTGTTTGACTTTCATTTGATTCAATTAGCTTTAAAGAATGTATTTGACTTTCATTTGATTCAAATAGCTTTGTTTAAATGTGTTTGACTTACAATTGATTCAATTAGCTTTGTAGAATGTGTTAGACTGTCATTTGATTCAAATAGCTTTGTTTGAATGTGTTTGAATTTCATTTAGATCAAATTGCTTTGTAGAATGCATTTCACTTTCATTTGATTTATATAGCTTTGTTTGAATGTGTTTGACTTTCATTTAAATTAAAAAGCTTTTTTTGAATGTGTTTGACTTTCATTTGATTTAAAAGCCTTTGTTTGAATGTGTTTGACTTTCATTTGATTCAATTAGCTTTGTAGAATGTATTTTACTTTTATTTGATTTAATTAGCTTTGTTTGAATTTATTTGACTCTCATTTGATTCAAATAGCTTTGTTTGAATGTGTTTGACTTTCATTTGATTCAATAAGTTTTGTAGAATGTATTTGACTTTCATTTTATTCAAATAGCTTTATTTGAATGTGTTTGACTTTCATTTGAGACAATTAGCTTTGTAGAATGTATTTGACGCTCATTTGATTCAAATAGCTTTGTTTGAATGTGTTTGACTTTCATTTGATTCAAATAGCTTTGTTTGAATGTGTTTTACTTTCATTTGATTCAATTAGCTTTGTAGAATGTATTTGACTTTCATTTGATTAAAATAGCTTTGTTTGAATGTGCTTGACTTTCATTTGATTCAATTAGCTTTGTTTGAATGTGTTTGACTTTCATTTGATTCAATTAGCTTTGTTGAATGTATTTGACTCTCATTTGATTCAATTGGCTTTGTTTGAATGTGTTTGACTTTCATTTGATTAAATTAGCTTTGTAGAATGTATTTGACTCTCATTTGATTCAAATAGCTTTGTTTGAATGCGTTTAACTTTCATTTGATTCAATTAGCTTTGTAGAATACATTTCACTTTCATTTAATTTAAACAACTTTGTTTGAATGTGTTTGACTGTCATTTGACTCAAATAGCTTTATTTGATTGCGTTTGACTTTCATTTGATGCAATTAGCTTTGTAGAACGTATTTGACTTTCTTTTGATTCAAATAGCTTTGTTTGAATGTGTTTGACTTTCAATTGATTCAATTAGCTTTGTAGAATTTATTTTACTGTCATTTGATTCAAATAGCTTTGTTTGAATGTGTTTGAATTTCATTTAATTCAATTTGCTTTGTAGAATGCATTTCACTTTCATTTGATTTATATAGCTTTGTTTGAATGTGTTTGAACTTCATTTAAATTAAAAAGCTTTTTTTGAATGTGTTTGACTTTCATTTCATTTAAAAGACTTTTTTTGAATGTGTTTGACTTTCATTTGACTCAAATAGCTTTATTTGATTGCGTTTTACTTTCATTTGATACAATTAGCTTTGTAGAACGTATTTGACTTTCATTTGATTCAAATAGCTTTGTTTGAATGTGTTTGACTTTCATTTGATTTAATTAGCTTTGTAGAATGTATTTGACTTTCATTTGAGTCAAATAACTTTGTTTGACTGTGTTTGACTTTCATTTGTTTCAATTTGTTTTGTAGAATGTATTTGACTTTCATTTTATTCAAATAGCTTTGTTTGAATGTGTTTGACTTTCATTTGATTCAATTAGCTTTGTAGAATGTATTTGACTTTCATTTCATTAAAATAGCTTTGTTTGAATGTGCTTGACTTTCATTTGATTCAATTAGCTTTGTTTGAATGTGTTTGACTTTTATTTGATTAAATTAGCTTTGTTGAATGAATTTGACTTTCATTTGATTCAATTAGCTTTGTTTAAATGTGTTTGACTTTCATTTGATTCAATTAGCTTTGTAGAATGTATTAGACTCTCATTTGATTCAAATAGCTTTGTTTGAATGCGTTTAACTTTCATTTGATTCAATTATCTTTGTAGAATGCATTTCACTTTCATTTGATTTAAATAACTTTGTTTGAATGCGTTTGACTTTCATTTGATTCAAATAGCTTTATTTGAATGTGTTTGACTTTCATTTGATACAATTAGCTTTGTTGAACGTATTTGACATTCATTTGATTAAAATAGCTTTGTTTGAATATGTTTGACTTTCATTTGATTCAATTAGCTTTAGTTGAATGTGTTTCACTTTCATTTGATTCAATTTGCTTTGTTGAATGTATTTGACTTTCAGTTGATTCAATTAGCTTTGTTTGAATTTGTTTGACTTTCATTTGATTCAATTAGCTTTGTAGAATGTATTTGACTTTTATTCGATTTAATTAGCTTTGTTTGAATGTATTTGACTCTCATTTGATTCAAATAGCTTTGTAGAATGCATTTCACTTTCATTTGATTCAAATAGCTTTGTTTGAATGTGTTTGACTTTCATTTGATACAATTAGCTTTGTAGAATGTATTTCACTGTCATTTGATTCAAATAGCTTTGTTTGAATGTGTTTGACTTTCATTTGTTTCAATTAGCTTTGTAGAATGTATTTGACTTTCACTTTATTCGAAAGCTTTGTTTGAATGTGTTTGACTTTCGTTAAATTCAATTAGCTTGTTTTGAATGTGTTTGACTTTTATTTGATTCAATTAGCTTTGTTGAATGAATTTGACTTTCATTTGATTTAATTAGCTTTGTTTAAATGTGTTTGACTTTCATTTGATTGAATTAGCTTTGTAGAATGTATTAGACTCTCATTTGATTCAAATAGCTTTGTTTGAATGCGTTTAACTTTCATTTGATTTAATTATCTTTGTAGAATGCATTTCACTTTCATTTGATTTAAATAACTTTGTTTGAATGCGTTTGACTTTCATTTGATTCAAATAGCTTTATTTGAATGTGTTTGACTTTCATTTGTTACAATTAGCTTTGTTGAACGTATTTGACATTCATTTGATTAAAATAGCTTTGTTTGAATATGTTTGACTTTCATTTGATTCAATTAGCTTTAGTTGAATGTGTTTGACTTTCATTTGATTCAATTTGCTTTGTTTGAATGTGTTTGACTTTCATTTGATTCAATTAGCTTTGTAGAATGTATTTGACTTTCATTTGATTCAAATAGCTTTGTTTGAATGCGTTTAACTTTCATTTGATTCAATTATCTTTGTAGAATGCATTTCACTTTCATTTGATTTAAATAACTTTGTTTGAATGCGTTTGACTTTCATTTGATTCAAATAGCTTTATTTGAATGTGTTTGACTTTCATTTGTTACAATTAGCTTTGTTGAACGTATTTGACATTCATTTGATTAAAATAGCTTTGTTTGAATATGTTTGACTTTCATTTGATTCAATTAGCTTTAGTTGAATGTGTTTGACTTTCATTTGATTCAATTTGCTTTGTTGAATGTATTTGACTTTCAATTGATTCAATTAGCTTTGTAGAATGTATTTGACTCTCATTTGATTCAAATAGCTTTGTTTGAATGCGTTTAACTTTCATTTGATTCAATTAGCTTTGTAGAATACATTTCACTTTCATTTAATTTAAACAACTTTGTTTGAATGTGTTTGACTTTCATTTGACTCAAATAGCTTTATTTGATTGCGTTTGACTTTCATTTGATACAATTAGCTTTGTAGAACGTATTTGACTTTCATTTGATTCAAATAGCTTTGTTTGAATGTGTTTGACTTTCATTTGATTTAATTAGCTTTGTAGAATGTATTTGACTTTCATTTGAGTCAAATAACTTTGTTTGACTGTGTTTGACTTTCATTTGTTTCAATTTGTTTTGTAGAATGTATTTGACTTTCATTTTATTCAAATAGCTTTGTTTGAATGTATTTGACTTTCATTTGATTCAATTAGCTTTGTAGAATGTATTTGACTTTCATTTCATTAAAATAGCTTTGTTTGAATGTGCTTGACTTTCATTTGATTCAATTAGCTTTGTTTGAATGTGTTTGACTTTTATTTGATTATATTAGCTTTGTTGAATGAATTTGACTTTCATTTGATTCAATTAGCTTTGTTTAAATGTGTTTGACTTTCATTTGATTCAATTAGCTTTGTAGAATGTATTAGACTCTCATTTGATTCAAATAGCTTTGTTTGAATGCGTTTAACTTTCATTTGATTCAATTATCTTTGTAGAATGCATTTCACTTTCATTTGATTTAAATAACTTTGTTTGAATGCGTTTGACTTTCATTTGATTCAAATAGCTTTATTTGAATGTGTTTGACTTTCATTTGATACAATTAGCTTTGTTGAACGTATTTGACATTCATTTGATTAAAATAGCTTTGTTTGAATATGTTTGACTTTCATTTGATTCAATTAGCTTTAGTTGAATGTGTTTCACTTTCATTTGATTCAATTTGCTTTGTTGAATGTATTTGACTTTCAGTTGATTCAATTAGCTTTGGTTGAATTTTTTTGACTTTCATTTGATTCAATTAGCTTTGTAGAATGTATTTGACTTTTATTCGATTTAATTAGCTTTGTTTGAATGTATTTGACTCTCATTTGATTCAAATAGCTTTGTAGAATGCATTTCACTTTCATTTGATTCAAATAGCTTTGTTTGAATGTGTTTGACTTTCATTTGATACAATTAGCTTTGTAGAATGTATTTGACTGTCATTTGATTCAAATAGCTTTGTTTGAATGTGTTTGACTTTCATTTGTTTCAGTTAGCTTTGTAGAATGTATTTGACTTTCACTTTATTCGAAAGCTTTGTTTGAATGTGTTTGACTTTCGTTAAATTCAATTAGCTTGTTTTGAATGTGTTTGACTTTTATTTGATTCAATTAGCTTTGTTGAATGAATTTGACTTTCATTTGATTTAATTAGCTTTGTTTAAATGTGTTTGACTTTCATTTGATTCAATTAGCTTTGTAGAATGTATTAGACTCTCATTTGATTCAAATAGCTTTGTTTGAATGCGTTTAACTTTCATTTGACTCAATTATCTTTGTAGAATGCATTTCACTTTCATTTGATTTAAATAACTTTGTTTGAATGCGTTTGACTTTCATTTGATTCAAATAGCTTTATTTGAATGTGTTTGACTTTCATTTGATACAATTAGCTTTGTTGAACGTATTTGACATTCATTTGATTAAAATAGCTTTGTTTGAATATGTTTGACTTTCATTTGATTCAATTAGCTTTAGTTGAATGTGTTTCACTTTCATTTGATTCAATTTGCTTTGTTGAATGTATTTGACTTTCAGTTGATTCAATTAGCTTTGTTTGAATTTGTTTGACTTTCATTTGATTCAATTAGCTTTGTAGAATGTATTTGACTTTTATTCGATTTAATTAGCTTTGTTTGAATGTATTTGACTCTCATTTGATTCAAATAGCTTTGTAGAATGCATTTCACTTTCATTTGATTCAAATAGCTTTGTTTGAATGTGTTTGACTTTCATTTGATACAATTAGCTTTGTAGAATGTATTTCACTGTCATTTGATTCAAATAGCTTTGTTTGAATGTGTTTGACTTTCATTTGTTTCAATTAGCTTTGTAGAATGTATTTGACTTTCACTTTATTCGAAAGCTTTGTTTGAATGTGTTTGACTTTCGTTAAATTCAATTAGCTTGTTTTGAATGTGTTTGACTTTTATTTGATTCAATTAGCTTTGTAGAATGTATTAGACTCTCATTTGATTCAAATAGCTTTGTTTGAATGCGTTTAACTTTCATTTGATTCAATTATCTTTGTAGAATGCATTTCACTTTCATTTGATTTAAATAACTTTGTTTGAATGCGTTTGACTTTCATTTGATTCAAATAGCTTTATTTGAATGTGTTTGACTTTCATTTGTTACAATTAGCTTTGTTGAACGTATTTGACATTCATTTGATTAAAATAGCTTTGTTTGAATATGTTTGACTTTCATTTGATTCAATTAGCTTTAGTTGAATGTGTTTGACTTTCATTTGATTCAATTTGCTTTGTTCAATGTATTTGACTTTCAATTTATTCAATTAGCTTTGTAGAATGTATTTGACTCTCATTTGATTCAAATAGCTTTGTTTGAATGCGTTTAACTTTCATTTGATTCAATTAGCTTTGTAGAATACATTTCACTTTCATTTAATTTAAACAACTTTGTTTGAATGTGTTTGACTTTCATTTGACTCAAATAGCTTTATTTGATTGCGTTTGACTTTCATTTGATACAATTAGCTTTGTAGAACGTATTTGACTTTCATTTGATTCAAATAGCTTTGTTTGAATGTGTTTGACTTTCATTTGATTTAATTAGCTTTGTAGAATGTATTTGACTTTCATTTGAGTCAAATAACTTTGTTTGACTGTGTTTGACTTTCATTTGTTTCAATTTGTTTTGTAGAATGTATTTGACTTTCATTTTATTCAAATAGCTTTGTTTGAATGTGTTTGACTTTCATTTGATTCAATTAGCTTTGTAAAATGTATTTGACTTTCATTTCATTAAAATAGCTTTGTTTGAATGTGCTTGACTTTCATTTGATTCAATTAGCTTTGTTTGAATGTGTTTGACTTTTATTTGATTAAATTAGCTTTGTTGAATGAATTTGACTTTCATTTGATTCAATTAGCTTTGTTTAAATGTGTTTGACTTTCATTTGATTCAATTAGCTTTGTAGAATGTATTAGACTCTCATTTGATTCAAATAGCTTTGTTTGAATGCGTTTAACTTTCATTTGATTCAATTATCTTTGTAGAATGCATTTCACTTTCATTTTATTTAAATAACTTTGTTTGAATGCGTTTGACTTTCATTTGATTCAAATAGCTTTATTTGAATGTGTTTGACTTTCATTTGATACAATTAGCTTTGTTGAACGTATTTGACATTCATTTGATTAAAATAGCTTTGTTTGAATATTTTTGACTTTCATTTGATTCAATTAGCTTTAGTTGAATGTGTTTCACTTTCATTTGATTCAATTTGCTTTGTTGAATGTATTTGACTTTCAGTTGATTCAATTAGCTTTGTTTGAATTTGTTTGACTTTCATTTGATTCAATTACCTTTGTAGAATGTATTTGACTTTTATTCGATTTAATTAGCTTTGTTTGAATGTATTTGACTCTCATTTGATTCAAATAGCTTTGTAGAATGCATTTCACTTTCATTTGATTCAAATAGCTTTGTTTGAATGTGTTTGACTTTCATTTGATACAATTAGCTTTGTAGAATGTATTTGACTGTCATTTGATTCAAATAGCTTTGTTTGAATGTGTTTGACTTTCATTTGTTTCAATTAGCTTTGTAGAATGTATTTGACTTTCACTTTATTCGAAAGCTTTGTTTGAATGTGTTTGACTTTCGTTAAATTCAATTAGCTTGTTTTGAATGTGTTTGACTTTTATTTGATTCAATTAGCTTTGTTGAATGAATTTGACTTTCATTTGATTTAATTAGCTTTGTTTAAATGTGTTTGACTTTCATTTGATTGAATTAGCTTTGTAGAATGTATTAGACTCTCATTTGATTCAAATAGCTTTGTTTGAATGCGTTTAACTTTCATTTGATTTAATTATCTTTGTAGAATGCATTTCACTTTCATTTGATTTAAATAACTTTGTTTGAATGCGTTTGACTTTCATTTGATTCAAATAGCTTTATTTGAATGTGTTTGACTTTCATTTGTTACAATTAGCTTTGTTGAACGTATTTGACATTCATTTGATTAAAATAGCTTTGTTTGAATATGTTTGACTTTCATTTGATTCAATTAGCTTTAGTAGAATGTGTTTGACTTTCATTTGATTCAATTTGCTTTGTTGAATGTATTTGACTTTCAATTGATTCAATTAGCTTTGTAGAATGTATTTGACTCTCATTTGATTCAAATAGCTTTGTTTGAATGCGTTTAACTTTCATTTGATTCAATTAGCTTTGTAGAATACATTTCACTTTCATTTAATTTAAACAACTTTGTTTGAATGTGTTTGACTTTCATTTGACTCAAATAGCTTTATTTGATTGCGTTTGACTTTCATTTGATACAATTAGCTTTGTAGAACGTATTTGACTTTCATTTGATTCAAATAGCTTTGTTTGAATGTGTTTGACTTTCATTTGATTTAATTAGCTTTGTAGAATGTATTTGACTTTCATTTGAGTCAAATAACTTTGTTTGACTGTGTTTGACTTTCATTTGTTTCAATTTGTTTTGTAGAATGTATTTGACTTTCATTTTATTCAAATAGCTTTGTTTGAATGTGTTTGACTTTCATTTGATTCAATTAGCTTTGTAGAATGTATTTGACTTTCATTTCATTAAAATAGCTTTGTTTGAATGTGCTTGACTTTCATTTGATTCAATTAGCTTTGTTTGAATGTGTTTGACTTTTATTTGATTAAATTAGCTTTGTTGAATGAATTTGACTTTCATTTGATTCAATTAGCTTTGTTTAAATGTGTTTGACTTTCATTTGATTCAATTAGCTTTGTAGAATGTATTAGACTCTCATTTGATTCAAATAGCTTTGTTTGAATGCGTTTAACTTTCATTTGATTCAATTATCTTTGTAGAATGCATTTCACTTTCATTTGATTTAAATAACTTTGTTTGAATGCGTTTGACTTTCATTTGATTAAAATAGCTTTATTTGTATGTGTTTGACTTTCATTTGATACAATTAGCATTGTTGAACGTATTTGACATTCATTTGATTAAAATAGCTTTGTTTGAATATGTTTGACTTTCATTTGATTCAATTAGCTTTAGTTGAATGTGTTTCACTTTCATTTGATTCAATTTGCTTTGTTGAATGTATTTGACTTTCAGTTGATTCTATTAGCTTTGTTTGAATTTGTTTGACTTTCATTTGATTCAATTAGCTTTGTAGAATGTATTTGACTTTTATTCGATTTAATTAGCTTTGTTTGAATGTATTTGACTCTCATTTGATTCAAATAGCTTTGTAGAATGCATTTCACTTTCATTTGATTCAAATAGCTTTGTTTGAATGTGTTTGACTTTCATTTGATACAATTAGCTTTGTAGAATGTATTTCACTGTCATTTGATTCAAATAGCTTTGTTAGAATGTGTTTGACATTTATTTGATTCAATTAGCTTTGTTGAATGAATTTGACTTTCATTTGATTCAATTAGCTTTGTTTAAATGTGTTTGACTTTCATTTGATTCAATTAGCTTTGTAGAATGTATTAGACTCTCATTTGATTCAAATAGCTTTGTTTGAATGCGTTTAACTTTCATTTGATTCAATTATCTTTGTAGAATGCATTTTACTTTCATTTGATTTAAATAACTTTGTTTGAATGCGTTTGACTTTCATTTGATTCAAATAGCTTTATTTGAATGTGTTTGACTTTCATTTGATACAATTAGCTTTGTTGAACGTATTTGACACTCATTTGATTAAAATAGCTTTGTTTGAATATGTTTGACTTTCATTTGATTCAATTAGCTTTAGTTGAATGTGTTTGACTTTCATTTGATTCAATTTGCTTTGTTGAATGTATTTGACTTTCAGGTTATTCAATTAGCTTTGTAGAATGTATTTGACTCTCATTTGATTCAAATAGCTTTGTTTGAATGCGTTTAACTTTCATTTGATTCAATTAGCTTTGTAAAATACATTTCACTTTCATTTAATTTAAACAACTTTGTTTGAATGTGTTTGACTTTCATTTGACTCAAATAGCTTTATTTGATTGCGTTTGACTTTCATTTGATACAATTAGCTTTGTAGAACGTATTTGACTTTCATTTGATTCAAATAGCTTTGTTTGAATGTGTTTGACTTTCATTTGATTTAATTTGCTTTGTAGAATGTATTTGACTTTCATTTGAGTCAAATAACTTTGTTTGACTGTGTTTGACTTTCATTTGTTTCAATTTGTTTTGTAGAATGTATTTGACTTTCATTTTATTCAAATAGCTTTGTTTGAATGTGTTTGACTTTCATTTGATTCAATTAGCTTTGTAAAATGTATTTGACATTCATTTAATTAAAATAGCTTTGTTTGAATGTGTTTGACTTTCATTTGATTCAATTAGCTTTGTTTGAATGTGTTTGACTTTCATTTGATTCAATTAGCTTTAAAGAATGTATTTGACTTTCATTTGATTCAAATAGCTTTGTTTAAATGTGTTTGACTTACAATTGATTCAATTAGCTTTGTAGAATGTGTTTGACTGTCATTTGATTCAAATAGCTTTGTTTGAATGTGTTTGAATTTCATTTAGATCAATTTGCTTTGTAGAATGCATTTCACTTTCATTTGATTTGTATAGCTTTGTTTGAATGTGTTTGACTTTCATTTAAATTAAAAAGCTTTTTTTGAATGTGTTTGACTTTCATTTGATTTAAAAGGCTTTGTTTGAATGTGTTTGACTTTCATTTGATTCAATTAGCTTTGTAGAATGTATTTTACTTTTCTTTGATTTAATTAGCTTTGTTTGAATTTATTTGACTCTCATTTGATTCAAATAGCTTTGTTTGAATGTGTTTGACTTTCATTTGATTCAATTAGCTTTGTAGAATGTATTTGACTTTCATTTGATTCAAATAGCTTTATTTGAATGTGTTTGACTTTCATTTGATTCAATTAGCTTTGTAGAATGTATTTGACTCTCATTTGATTCAAATAGCTTTGTTTGAATGTGTTTGACTTTCATTTGATTCAAATAGCTTTGTTTGAATGTGTTTTACTTTCATTTGATTCAATTAGCTTTGTAGAATGTATTTGACTTTCATTTCATTAAAATAGCTTTGTTTGAATGTGCTTGACTTTCATTTGATTCAATTAGCTTTGTTTGAATGTGTATGACTTTTATTTGATTCAATTAGCTTTGTTGAAAGAATTTAACTTTCATTTGATTCAATTAGCTTTGTTTAAATGTGTTTGACTTTCATTTGATTCAATTAGCTTTGTAGAATGTATTAGACTCTCATTTGATTCAAATAGCTTTGTTTGAATGCGTTTAACTTTCATTTGATTCAGTTATCTTTGTAGAATGCATTTCACTTTCATTTGATTTAAATAACTTTGTTTGAATGCGTTTGACTTTCATTTTATTCAAATAGCTTTATTTAAATGTGTTTGACTTTCATTTGATACAATTAGCTTTGTTGAACGTATTTGACATTCATTTGATTAAAATAGCTTTGTTTGAATATGTTTGACTTTCATTTGATTCAATTAGCTTTAGTTGAATGTGTTTGACTTTCATTTGATTCAATTTGCTTTGTTGAATGTATTTGACTTTCAGTTGATTCAATTAGCTTTGTTTGAATTTGTTTGACTTTCATTTGATTCAATTAGCTTTGTAGAATGTATTTGACTTTTATTCGATTTAATTAGCTATGTTTGAATGTATTTGACTCTCATTTGATTCAAATAGCTTTGTAGAATGCAATTCACTTTCATTTGATTCAAATAGCTTTGTTTGAATGTGTTTGACTTTCATTTGATACAATTAGCTTTGTAGAATGTATTTGACTGTCATTTGATTCAAATAGCTTTGTTTGAATGTGTTTGACTTTCATTCGTTTCAATTAGCTTTGTAGAATGTATTTGACTTTCACTTGATTCGAAAGCTTTGTTTGAATGTGTTTGACTTTCGTTAAATTCAATTAGCTTGTTTTGAATGTGTATGACTTTAATTTAATTCAATTAGCTTTGTAGAATGTATTTGACTTCCATTTGATTCAATTAGCTTTGTTTGAATGTATTTGACTTTTATATGATTCAATTAGCTTTGTTTGAATGTATTTGACTTTTATATGATTCAATTAGCTTTTTAGAATGTATTTGACTTTCATTTGATTGAATTAGCTTTGTAGAATGTATTTGACTTTCATTTGAATCAAATAACTTTTTTTCACTGTGTTTGACTTTCATTTGATTCAATTTGCTTTGTAGAATGTATTTGACTTTCATTTTCTTCTAATAGCTTTGTGTGAATGTGTTTGACTTTCATTTGATTCAATTAGCTTTGTAGAATGTATTTGACTCTCATTTGATTCAAATAGCTTTGTTTGAATGTGTTTGACTTTCATTTGATTCAAATAGCTTTGTTTGAATGTGTTTTACTTTCATTTGATTCAATTAGCTTTGTAGAATGTATTTGACTTTCATTTGATTAAAATAGCTTTGTTTGAATGTGCTTGACTTTCATTTGATTCAATTAGCTTTGTTTGAATGTGTTTGACTTTCATTTGATTCAATTAGCTTTGTTGAATGTATTTGACTCTCATTTGATTCAATTGGCTTTGTTTGAATGTGTTTGACTTTCATTTGTGATCCAAAGTGGACATCTAATGAACCTGTTGCTTTAGTCTTAGAGACTCTTGGATTTTATCCATTTACAAAGAAGGCTGAAGTTCTATGTTGCATTTCATGGGTAGATTGAAGATTGGGCGCATGGCGCGCTTCACTACAGATTTGGCACGTTTCACTGCTATTTTGGGCGTGTGGATCCTAAGCCATTTACTAGCTATTATTATCTTATATTTTAGTTAATGTTGCTGAAATAATGCCAAGAGTTTAGCTCTTTGGCCGGTTGTAATAGGAAGTTATCATTAGGCTTTATTATGCTTTTATTGTTTAGCTTAAATCAAGGAGGAAAACTGCTGGCTTTTGGCTGTTCATGCTTGGACGGTTTTCCTTGACTTTTGGTGTGTTTTTGCTGCTCCTTTCCTCTATAAAAGGGAGAGCAAAACAGAAATAAAAACCAGTTTTGAGTTTGGATAAAAAACCTTGTGTTTTAGCATTTTAACTTAGAGTTTGTCTCAAGTTCAAGTGTTCCCTTATTGCTTTGAGTAAGTCTTGAGTGATAAGCTTAGGAGAGATTGAGTGAGTCTTATCTCTGGCCTAAAACCCCAAAACTTTGAGTGTGTCCTTGAGTTTTGGCCCTTTTATCTTGTTCCATGATATTTGAGTATTCTAACTATAAGTATTTTTAAATCCATCAACCCATATTCGGGAGGGTGTATTTAGATTTACATCATCTGGTATCAGAGCCTAGTTAAGGGTTTCTTGAAGAAAATCGAGTTTGAAGGCGTTTGGAGCAAAACGGCAGAATTCAATCAGTTTGGAGTTGCGGTTTGAGAAGGACATATCTCCTTCGTTTTCTGTCCAAATCGAGTTATTTCTTTTTTGAATCTGGATATTTTTTTGCGTAGATTACTCACAAAAACTTTCAGATATTTTGGAATTTTTCTGCTAATAAACTGGGCAGGTTTTTCGCAGCAACGCAGAAAAGAGGCAAAACCGGGAAGGCAGAATTCAATTGAAGATTTCTCCCTCATCCGAAAAGCTTTTGAGGAATTTCTTTTTGCAAATTGGTTGTTTTGATCTGAATTTTCTGAATTTGTAAGCCTTTGAGAGTCTAGAGGCAATTTTCGTTTTTCATTTTGTCTCTAATTTCGGCAGTTCTCACTCATTGTACTTGTAATATCCAAGCAAAATAGTGGAAATCATGTCTAGTGAGGAGCTTGCTAGAATGTTGCAAGTAATCACTGAAAAATTGGAGAATTTGGAGAAAAAAACAGAAGAGAGTGAAGTCTCTAGGGCACAACAAGATACTAGGATGGATGCCATATCTGATATGCTCCTTAAAGCCACTAGGAAAATAAATGAATTAGAGGAGGAGGATGAAAATAGTGGTAACAATTTTAGACAATTTGATGAAGATAGGGGTCTAAAAATTGATATGCATGAATTTGATGGAGGGCATGATTGTGAGGCTTTCTTAGATTGGGTTAGGCAAATTGAAACCGTTTTTGATTACAAGGGGTATGATGATAGGAAACGGTTCAAGTTGGCTATCCTTAAACTCACTAAACTAGCTGCATTGTGGTATGAAAACCTCAAGTCAAATAGAAGAAGAGAAGGGAAAGATAAGATAGACTCATGGGAAAAATTAAAAAAGAAAATGAGGGAAAAATGGGTAAGTAAAGAGTATGAGCAAGATCAATACTTAAAATTAACCCACCTATCACAAGAAAACATGAGTGTGGAGGATTACATAAAAGAATTTGAAAGGTTAGGCTTGACTTGCGACTTGCAAGAAAAGGAGGCTTACAAAATTGCTAGATTTGTCAAGGGGTTGACCAAAGAAATTAATAGGAAAGTGGAAGTTACTCATTATGCCACTTTTAGTGATGTATGCAAACTAGCTTTGAAGTATGAGTCTCAACTTAAAGAAGAAAGGGAGAAAGAGAAGCCCAAAACTTCTTCTTTCAAGAATACTTCGAAATTTACTCCTTTCAACTCTAAAGGGAGTACTTTTCAAAGTAAAACCTTTTCACCTAGCTCATCAAAAGGGAAAGAAAAACAAGTAGTTTCGCCTAGTGAGCTTTCAACTAGGAGAAAATGCTTCAAGTGTCATGGGAGAGGACATATTGCATCGGAATGTCCTAGTAAGAGTGTGTTAACAGCCTCTCAATGTGCTCTCATGGATGAGGAGGAGAAGGTCTATAACTTTGTGGCTTATGAGGAGGGTTGCGAGTTTGATGAAGAGTGTGAGGAAGAGATTCAACCCGAAGATGAGTTCAACATGATGGTGGTTCGTAGAATCTTGTATAATGAACCCGAAATTGATCTTAAACAACGAAACAACTTGTTCCACACTAGATGCAAGATAGGAGAGAAGACTTGCAATGTGATTGTTGATAGTGGTGCCCAAACAGATGTTGTTTCATCCGAGGCTGTGAGTAAATTGAAGCTACCCACTAGAGACCATGGTGAACCTTACAAGCTCAATTGGTTGAATGATGGCACAAGCATTAGAGTCAAGAAGCAAGCATTGGTGTCTTATTCCATTGGAGGGTTCGAAGATGAGCGTTGGTGTGATATTCTTCCTATGGATGCGTGTCATTTGTTGCTTGGAAGACCGTGGCAGTTTGATCATGATTCGGAGCATAAAGGGAAAACTAATGTGTATATTGTAACTACCAAAAATGGTAGAAAAGTTAAGTTAGTGCCTTTACCTCCTAAAGTTGCTAAGAAAGAAAAAGAGAAAAGCAACTATCTTGTAACTTGTAATGAATATGAATGAATAATGAAAGAAATGGGGGGAGGGTATGCTTTGGTGGTAAGGACCAAAGATGATAATGGTACTACTTGTATTAACTCATCCATGCTAAATGAGTTATTAGAAGAGTACCAAGATGTGTTCCCCAATGACTTGCCCAAAGGCCTACCTCCAATTAGAGGCATTGAGCACGCCATTGACTTAACTCCAGGAGCACCTTTGCCCAACAAGGCTGCCTATAGGTGTAATCCGGAAGAGAGTAAGGAACTTGAAAAGCAAGTGAACGAATTACTTGAGAGAGGTTATGTGAGAGAAAGCCTTAGTCCTTGCGCGGTTCCAGCCCTCTTAGTACCAAAAAAAGATGGTACTTGGAGAATGTGTGTTGATAGTCGTTCCATTAACAATATAACGGTCAAAAACCGTTTTCCTATGCCTCGATTGCAAGATATGTTAGATGAGTTGAGTGGTGCCTTAGTCTTTTCCAAAATAGATTTAAGGAGTGGGTACCATCAAATGAGAATTCGAGAGGGGGATGAGTGGAAGACGGCTTTCAAAACAAAACAAGGGTTGTATGAGTGGTTAGTGATGCCATTTGGGCTTTGCAACGCCCCAAGCTCCTTCATGAGATTGATGAATGAAGTTCTCCGGCCTTTTCTTAATGATTTTGTTGTTGTTTACTTAGATGACATTCTTGTGTATAGTAAAAACAATGATGATCATGTAATTCATTTGAGGAGATTGTTTGAAAAATTGAGGGAGGTGAAGTTGTATGGTAAGCTTGAAAAATGTGTATTCATGACTCCTAGTGTTGTATTCTTAGGATACATTGTAACAGGAGAGGGGGTTCATGTAGATCCGGAGAAGGTAAAAGCAGTCCAGTCTTGGTTGGCTCCAACCAATGTGCACGAAGTTAGAAGTTTTCATGGACTTGCCTCCTTCTATAGGCGGTTCATCAAAAACTTCTCTACCATCATGGCTCCAATCACCGAGTTGACCAAAAAGGGTGAGTTCGTATGGGAAGAAAATTCTCAACGAGCCTTTGAGAAGGTTAAACATATGCTTTGCAACGCTCCTATACTTGTGCTACCAGATTTCAACAAAGTGTTTGAGGTAGAGTGTGATGCAAGTGGGATTGGAATAGGTGCTGTTTTGATTCAAGAGAAGAAGCCCGTGAGTTACTTTAGTGAGAAGTTGAATGGGGCTAAGTTGAACTATTCCACTTATGACCGTGAGTTCTATGCCATATGATGTGATTTTTAGTCCGAAAACTAAGCCTCACAAAGATATGAATCTAACCTAATTCTATACAGAAAATTCACCAAGAATTAAGCAAGAAACTTAGATTAATTAATCAAGAATCCACCTAATTAATCAACCTAGGTGATTGTTTTAACTAAAACAAACAAAACAGCAAATTGGAATCCACCAATCAAGAATTTAAGTAATCCAACTTAAACAAAAGCAATAAGAAATATTATTATGAATGTATGATTAAACTTGTATATTATTCGAAGATTACAACCCTATATTTATAAACTCAATCAATTATCCTAATCCCACTTGAATTAGAATTCTAATCCCCTAACAAAAACCCACGGATTGCATAACTTAATCAAGTTTAGATAACTTTGATTTAGTTATTTAATCCTACTTAAACTCTAACTACTCTTAAGATAAAACTTGCCTATTTTATCCTAACTCAAGCTTGCACTCCAAGCTATTATTGACGCCTACTAGACTAAAACAATTCCTAATGCAATTAGAAATCCTAAGTGCTTAAAACAAGAAAAACCCTTTCAAGTGAAAGGTAAAAACTTGTAAGCAAAAACCTAAGAAAGCTTTTAAAGAAACCTTAAAGAACTATCAAGAAGCTTCAAGAACTCCCAAGAACGCCACCATACAAAGCGTGGCTTTGTCTTGATGCCCCCGATAGTAAGTTTGACCTATTGAAGAAGCTTCCAAGTATAGATTCATGCTTTCTTGACTTTCTTGGAATAATTCTTCAACATGCTCATCGTTCACATTGATGCACGCATCATCCTCCCCTTCTTCAAAAGAATTTGCCCTCAAATCTTCAATAGCACCATCTGGCAAATACTTCACCAAATCCCCAATATTAAATGTTGCGCTTACACCATATTCTCCCGGCAATTCAAGCTTATATGCATTCTCATTGATCTTCTCAATAATCTTGAACGGCCCCTCACTTCTTGGCATCAATTTATTCTTTCGTTTGTTAGGAAATCTCTCTTTTCTCAAGTGTAGCCACACCAAGTCGCCAACTTCAAAACTTTGTGGCTTTTTGTTCTTGTTAGCTCGTGCTTTGTAGAGTTCATTGACACGTTCAATCCTAGCTCTAACTTGTGCGTGTAGCTTTATCATGTACTTGATTTTAGTCTCGGCATCCTTATGAATCACTTCCCCTTTTGGAATTTCAATTAAATCAATGGGCATTTTTGGATTGACACCATAAACAACTTCGAATGGTGTGTGTTTTGTGGCATAAGTAGGTGATCTATTGTAAGCAAACTCGGCATGAGCAAGCTTAATATCCCAATCTTTTTGTGTTTTGCTCACTAGTCCACGTAAAAGCACACCAAGAGTTCGATTTGTTACCTCCGTTTGTCCGTCCGTTTGCGGTTGATATGATGTACTAAATAACAGCTTCGTTCCCACCAACTTCCATAGTGATTTCCAAAAGAAACTCATGAACTTTGTATCACGATCACTCACAATACTGTTCGGCAACCCATGTAGTCTCACCACTTCCTTGAAATACAATTCCGCCACTTTCATAGCATCGTCCACTTTGTGACAAGGTATGAAATGAGCCATCTTGGAAAATCGATCCACTACAACCATGATTGAGTCCTTTCCTCTTTGAGTCCTTGGCAAACCAACTACAAAATCCATAGACACGTCTTCCCAAGGTGAATCTGGCACGGGCAAGGGCGTATATAAGCCTTGATGAAACGTAGCCTTGGCTTTTTGACATGTTGCACACCTAGAAACTATTGATTGTACATCCGCTAGCATTCTAGGCCAATAAAAATGCTCTTGCAGCATAGTTAATGTTTTCGTTATGCCAAAATGTCCCGCTATCCCTCCTCCATGCACTTCTCTTACTATTAATTCTCTAATAGAACACTTAGGCACGCACAAACGATTCCCCTTGAAAAGAAAACCGTCTTGTAAAACATAGGAACCTACGGCCCCCTTGGAACACTCCTCTAGGATTGTAGAGAAATCCACGTCCCCCTTATAGTACTCCTTGATTATCGCGAAACCAAGTAGTTTACAATTCAACACTCCAAGCAACGTGTGTCTTCTAGATAGTGCATCGGCCACTACATTTGCTTTCCCCTCCTTATACTTTGAAGAAAAATTGAAAGCTTGTAGAAACTCTACCCATTTAGCATGTCTAGGGTTCAATTTTTGTTGACCATGAATGTACTTCAAAGCTTCGTGATCACTATGCAACACAAAGTGATTTGGGCGCAAATAGTGACTCCAATGGTCCAATGCTCGCACAATAGCATAGAACTCCTTGTCATAGGTAGAATAGTTCAATCTAGCACCGTTTAATTTCTCACTAAAATAGGCAATAGGGCGCTTCTTTTGAACCAAAACGGCACCAATCCCTACACCACTAGCGTCGGTCTCTACCTCAAATGGTTGTGAAAAATCCGGCAATGCAAGTACGGGTGCTTCACATAGCTTCCTTTTGACCAAATCAAATGCACGTTGGGCTTCCTTGGTCCACTCGAATTTTCCCTTGTCTTTCTTCAAGCATTCAGTCATAGGTGCAACTATCGTGGAAAAATTCTTCACAAATCTTCTATAAAACGACGCTAGACCATGAAACGATCTAACTTCACTCACATTGGTAGGTACGGGCCAAGTCTTGATAGCTTCAACCTTGGATTGATCCACGGACACACCATCTTTGGATACTACATACCCTAGAAACGTCACGCTAGGAACAAGAAAATAACATTTTTCCAATTTTGCGTACAACTTCTTCTCCCTAAGAACCTCCAAAACGCTTCTCAAATGCATTAGATGATCATTGAAATTTTCAGAATAAATTAATATGTCATCCAAGTAAACAACTACGAACCTTCCAAGAAATGGTTTCAACACCTCGTTCATCAATCTCATAAATGTACTGGGCGCATTGGTTAGACCAAAAGGCATGACCAACCACTCATACAACCCCACTTTAGTCTTGAAAGCCGTCTTCCATTCATCTCCTTCCCTCATGCGTATTTGATGATAGCCACTCATAAGATCAATCTTGGAAAATAGCTTTGAACCATGCAATTCGTCTAACAAATCATCAAGTCTAGGTATAGGAAATCTATACTTGATGGTTATGTTGTTCACACTCCTACTATCAATGCACATGCGCCAACTCCCATCTTTTTTTGGAACTAACAATGTAGGCACGGCACATGGGCTCATACTCTCTTTCACGTAGCCTCTTTGCATCAATTCCTCTATTTGACGTTGCATTTCCTTTGTTTCTTCCGGATTACTTCTATATGCTGCCTTGTTAGGTAGTGGAGCTCCCGGAATAAGATCAATTTGATGTTCAATACCACGAATTGGTGGTAATCCCGGTGGTAATTCACTAGGAAAAACATCACAATACTCTTGCAATACTACTTCTAATTCCACGGGCCTCTTTTCTTGTTTACTTTCATTCACTTGCACATTGTTAGCCACCATAATATATACTATATTGTTGTTGTTGATCTCTTTCTCCAACTCCTTTTCCCCAATTAAATATGCACCTTTTGAACTAGGGTTAATTCTATGATCAACAAGTGGTTTCAATGCATATGATTTTTCCCCCTTTCCTTTTCGAATTATATACACATTTGTCCTACCATTAAACTTGACAAATCTATCATATTGCCATGGTCTACCCAATAAGATATGACAAGCATCCATAGGGCATACATCACATAAAACTTTATCATGATATTTGCCAATTGAAAAGGTGATTAGGGCTCGTTTCGTTACCTTCACGTCACTAGCATCATTGAGCCAATGTAGCTTGTAAGGTTTTGGGTGATCGGTTGTAGGCCACTCTAATTTGTTGATCAAAGTTGTAGACACCACATTTGTGCAACTTCCCGAGTCTATTATTACGTCACACAATCGATCTTCCACCTTGCACCTTGTTAAAAAGATTTTCTCTCTTTGATTCTCTTCAACGGGCATAGGTTTAGAGTGAAGAGCTCTCCTTAGAACCAAGCTCTTTCCTTGCGTTTCACCATCAACCTCTTCGGCACTACCCTCCTCTTCTTCAAAATCACGTTCTTTCTCGACCACAACCTCCATGTCACTATTTCCCTCGCACCTAGCTTTCTCTTCTTCCCATTCTTGAGCCGTCATAGTGCGTTTTGAGTAGCAATTGCTTGCTATGTGGCCAACACTCCCACATTTGAAACATTTTCTATCTTCGGTCACCTTCTTGCTAGCTTCGTTTCTGGGTTTGTTATCTTTAGCATACGGATTAGAAGAAGTCCTATCAAAGGTAGGCTTGTCACTAGCCTTTGTGAACGTGCGTGTGAACGGTTTCACACTTGAGGTCTTCTTGGCCTTGAATTGTCTTTCAACCTTAATGGCCGCCTTGCATACTTCTTCAAACGAATAGTATTCGTGCAATTCAATCTTCTCTTGAACATTTTCGTTCAAACCTGCAATAAAACGTGCTATTTTGTGCCCTAGAATTTCTTCTAAATCACACAATAAACATAGTTTCTCAAACTCACACAAATAAGCCTCCACGGATTGATTTCCTTGCTTAAAAGTCTGCATCTTGAGATACACTTCTTGCACGTACTCATGGGGCACAAATTGACGCTTCATATATTTCTGCAATTGTGTCCAAGTAGTGATCTTGGATCGTCCCTCCTTGCGTCTCTTTTTCTTGAGATTATCATACCATAAACTCGCATAACCTGTGAGTTTTAATTCAGCAAGTTTGCACCTCTTTCGTTCATCATACTCCTTGTAATCAAAGAGTGTTTCGGCTCTTCTAACCCACTCAAAATATTTTTCGGGGTCTAGCATACTACCATTGAATTCCGGAAAATCTAACCTTATATTTCGGTCATCATCTTTGGCCTTGTTCTTCCGTCTATGCCTTCTAGGTTCATCACTCGAAGATGAATCTTTATGGCGTGATCTACTTGCTTTTCTCCTTTCATATTCGTCTTCACTTGAACTAGAAATTGCAACTGATTTGTTCTTCCTTGAAGATGAAGTTTTGTCACGTTCGTCAAGCCTAGCCAATACTTCTTGCAATTGTTGTGACAATCGCTCTATTTGACGATCCCTCCGCAAGTTATGCGCTTGATCAAGGTTCAAACCCCTTGGAATCCCTGGGATTTCTTCGTCACTCATTGCTCCTACACAAACCAGGTTTAGTTTATGCAAAATCTTGATTAAAAGATTGAATCTTGATTGATTCTTGAAGCAAATAAGAACCGTTCTCCAGATCGCAACTTTGTGTAACACTCTCAAAAGTTTGAGGTTGCACAGACTTCGTTACGCGTCCAATTGACACGAAATTTTGACACAATGTTGATCTACGTTTTCTGAATCTTGCCACAAAATTTCAGCCAAAAATTCCAAGCCTAACGTCACCAGTTTAAATTCTACCGAAACTGTGCTCTGATACCAAGATGATGTGATTTTTAGTCCGAAAACTAAGCCTCACAAAGATATGAATCTAACCTAATTCTATACAGAAAATTCACCAAGAATTAAGCAAGAAACTTAGATTAATTAATCAAGAATCCACCTAATTAATCAACCTAGGTGATTGTTTTAACTAAAACAAACAAAACAGCAAATTGGAATCCACCAATCAAGAATTTAAGTAATCCAACTTAAACAAAAGCAATAAGAAATATTATTATGAATGTATGATTAAACTTGTATATTATTCGAAGATTACAACCCTATATTTATAAACTCAATCAATTATCCTAATCCCACTTGAATTAGAATTCTAATCCCCTAACAAAAACCCACGGATTGCATAACTTAATCAAGTTTAGATAACTTTGATTTAGTTATTTAATCCTACTTAAACTCTAACTACTCTTAAGATAAAACTTGCCTATTTTATCCTAACTCAAGCTTGCACTCCAAGCTATTATTGACGCCTACTAGACTAAAACAATTCCTAATGCAATTAGAAATCCTAAGTGCTTAAAACAAGAAAAACCCTTTCAAGTGAAAGGTAAAAACTTGTAAGCAAAAACCTAAGAAAGCTTTTAAAGAAACCTTAAAGAACTATCAAGAAGCTTCAAGAACTCCCAAGAACGCCACCATACAAAGCGTGGCTTTGTCTTGATGCCCCCGATAGTAAGTTTGACCTATTGAAGAAGCTTCCAAGTATAGATTCATGCTTTCTTGACTTTCTTGGAATAATTCTTCAACATGCTCATCGTTCACATTGATGCACGCATCACCATAGTTAGAGCACTTGATCATTGGTCTCACTACCTTAGACCAAAACGATTTGTTCTTCATTCCGATCATGAGGCTCTAAAATTTATTCATGGGCAACAAAAACTCAACAAGAGACATGCTAAATGGGTGGAGTTTCTCCAATCATTTACCTTTAGCTCCAAGTACAAGGATGGAAAGAGTAATGTTGTGGCCGATGCATTGTCTCGTCGGAGCTACTTACTTTCCATGGTGGATGCTAAGATCTTGGGTTTTGAACAACTCAAGGAATGTTACATAAATGATCCCGACTTTGCTAGTGAGATAGAGAATCCTACCAAAGAGTTTGTGAGACAAGATGGCTACCTCTTTAAAGGTAACAAGCTATGTGTTCCGAAGAGTGGGGTTAGGGAGTTATTAGTGAGAGAAGTGCATGGTGGAGGTTTAGCCGGTCATTTTGGGATACAAAAGACTCTTGATATTCTAGGTGAACACTTCTATTGGCCTAGAATGATCAAGGATGTTACTCATGTTGTGAAGAGATGTGCTACTTGTCAAAAGGCTAAGGGACACTTCACAAAGGGTCTTTATACTCCGTTGCCAGTTCCGGATGCTCCATGGGAAAGTGTTAGCATGGATTTCATTGTTGGATTGCCTCGCACTCAAAGGGGAAGAGATAGCATCATGGTTGTTGTAGATAGATTCTCTAAAATGGCACACTTTGTAGCTTGTAATAAAACTGATGATGCCGTGAAAGTGGCCGAGCTGTACTTCAAGGAAATTGTCAAACTCCATGGCATTCCTCGAAGTATAGTATCTGATAGGGACTCCAAATTCCTTAGTCACTTTTGGAGAACCCTATGGAAACTTGTGGGTACCAAGTTACTATTTAGTACCTCTCATCATCCCCAAACCGATGGGAAAACCGAGGTCACTAATAGAACTTTGGGTACTTTGTTACGAGGTCTTGTGAGCAAAACGCAAAAAGATTGGGACATGAAATTAGCCCATGCGGAGTTTGCTTACAATAGAGCTCATTCCCTAACTACTTCCCGTTCTCCATTTGAAGTAGTTTATGGAGTGAACCCATTTGTGCCGATTGATCTTGTTCCTATGGTTAAGAGTGACATGGTAGAGAAAGATGCTAAAAAGAGGGTGGAAACCTTTCAAAAAACCTGTGAGCAAGTGAAGAAAAGAATTGAGGAGATGAATAAAAAATACCAAGAGCGAGCCAATAAGAAACGCAAACAACCTATTTTTCATCCCGGGGACTTGGTTTGGGTGCATTTGAGGAAGGAGAGGTTCCCTAAGCTTCGCAAAAACAAGCTTATGCCTCGTTCTGATGGTCCTTTTAAGGTTCTTGAGAGGGTGAACGATAGTGCTTACAAAATTGAGCTACCAGACGAATTGATGGGTGTTAGTGCGACTTTCAATGTAGGGGATTTATCACCATACTTTGATGATTCAAGTTTGAGGGCAAACTCTTTTGAAGAAGGGGGGAATGATCCAAAGTGGACATCTAATGAACCTGTTGCTTTAGTCTTAGAGACTCTTGGATTTTATCCATTTACAAAGAAGGCTGAAGTTCTATGTTGCATTGCATGGGTAAATTGAAGATTGGGCGCATGGCGCGCTTCACTACAGTTTTGGCGCGTTTCACTGCTATTTTGGGCGTGTGGATCCTAAGCCATTTACTAGTTATTATTATCTTATATTTTAGTTAATGTTGCTGAAATAATGCCAAGAGTTTAGCTCTTTGGCCGGTTGTAATAGGAAGTTATCATTAGGCTTTATTATGCTTTTATTGTTTAGCTTAAATTAAGGAGGAAAACTGCTGGCTTTTGGCTGTTCATGCTTGGACGGTTTTCCTTGACTTTTGGTGTGTTTTTGCTGCTCCTTTCCTCTATAAAAGGGAGAGCAAAACAGAAATAAAAACCAGTTTTGAGTTTGGATAAAAAAACCTTGTGTTTTAGCATTTTAACTTAGAGTTTGTCTCAAGTTCAAGTGTTCCCTTATTGCTTTGAGTAAGTCTTGAGTGATAAGCTTAGGAGAGATTGAGTGAGTCTTATCTCTGGCCTAAAACCCCAAAACTTTGAGTGTGTCCTTGAGTTTTGGCCCTTTTATCTTGTTCCATGATATTTGAGTATTCTAACTATAAGTATTTTTAAATCCATCAACCCATATTCGGGAGGGTGTATTTAGATTTACATCAATTTGATTCAATTAGCTTTGTAGAATGTATTTGACTCTCATTTGATTCAAATAGCTTTGTTTGAATGCGTTTAACTTTCATTTGATTCAATTAGCTTTGTAGAATACATTTCACCTTCATTTAATTTATATAGCTTTGTTTGAATGTGTTTGACTTTCAATTAAATTAAAAAGCTTTTTTTGAATGTGTTTGACTTTCATTTGATTTAAAAGACTTTTTTTGAATGTGTTTGACTTTCATTTGATTCAATTAGCTTTGTAGAATTTATTTTACTTTTATTTTATTTAATTAGCTTTGTTTGAATTTATATGACTCTCATTTGATTCAAATAGCTTTGTTTGAATGTGTTTGACTTTCATTTGATTCAATTAGCTTTGTAGAATGTATTTGACTTTCATTTGATTCAAATAGCTTTATTTGAATGTGTTTGACTTTTATTTGATTCAATTAGCTTTATAGAATGTATTTGACTTTCATTTGATTCGAAATCTTTGTTTGAATGTGTTTGACTTTCATTTGACTCAATTAGCTTTGTTTGAATGTGTTTGACTTTAAATTAATTCAATTAGCTTCGTAGAATGTATTAGACTTTTATTTGATTTAATTAGCTTTGTTTGAATGTATTTGACTCTCATTTGATTCTAATAGCTTTGTTTGAATGTGTTTGATTTTGATTTGATTCAAATAGCTTTTTTTGAATGTTTGACTTTCCTTTGATTCAATTAGCTTTATAGAATGTATTTGACTTTCATTTCATTAAAATAGCTTTGTCTGAATGTGCTTGACTTTCATTTGATTCAATTAGCTTTGTTTGAATGTGTTTGACTTTTATTTGATTCAATTAGCTTTGTTGAATGAATTTGACTTTCATTTGATTCAATTAGCTTTGTTTAAATGTGTTTGACTTTCATTTGATTCAATTAGCTTTGTAGAATGTATTAGACTCTCATTTGGTTCAAATAGCTTTGTTTGAATGCGTTTAACTTTCATTTGATTCAATTATCTTTGTAGAATGCATTTCACTTTCATTTGATTTAAATAACTTTGTTTGAATGCGTTTGACTTTCATTTGATTCAAATAGCTTTATTTGAATGTGTTTGACTTTCATTTGATACAATTAGCTTTGTTGAACGTATTTGACATTCATTTGATTAAAATAGCTTTGTTTGAATATGTTTGACTTTCATTTGATTCAATTAGCTTTAGTTGAATGTGTTTGACTTTCATTTGATTCAATTTGCTTTGTTGAATGTATTTGACTTTCAGTTGATTCAATTAGCTTTGTTTGAATGTGTTTGACTTTCATTTGATTCAATTAGCTTTGTAGAATGTATTTGACTTTTATTTGATTTAATTAGCTTTGTTTGAATGTATTTGACTCTCATTTGATTCAAATAGCTTTGTAGAACGCATTTTACTTTCATTTCATTCAAATAGCTTTGTTTGAATGTGTTTGACTTTCATTTGATACAATTAGCTTTGTAGAATGTATTTGACTGTCATTTGATTCAAATAGCTTTGTTTCAATGTGTTTGACTTTCATTTGATTCAATTAGCTTAGTAGAACTTATTTGACTTTCATTTGATTCAAATAGCTTTGTTTGAATGTGTTTGACTTTCATTTGTTTCAATTAGCTTTGTAGAATGTATTTGACTTTCACTTGATTCGAAAGCTTTGTTTGAATGTGTTTGACTTTCGTTAAATTCGATTAGCTTGTTTTGAATGCGTTTGACTTTATTTTAATACAATTAGCTTTGTAGAATGTATTTGACTTCCATTTGATTCAATTAGCTTTGTTTGAACGTATTTGACTTTTATATGATTCAATTAGCTTTGTTTGAATGTGTTTGACTTTCATTTGATTCAATTAGCTTTGTAGAATGTATTTGACTCTCATTTGATTCAAATAGCTTTGTTTGAATGTGTTTGACTTTCATTTGATTCAAATAGCTTTGTTTGAATGTGTTTTACTTTCATTTGATTCAATTAGCTTTGAAGAATGTATTTGACTTTCATTTGATTAAAATAGCTTTGATTGAATGTGCTTGACTTTAATTTGATACAATTAGCTTTGTTGAACGTATTTGACATTAATTAAAATAGCTTTGTTTGAATGTGTTTGACTTTCATTTGATTCAAATAACTTTATTTGAATGTGTTTGACTTTCATTTGATACAATTAGCTTTGTTGAACGTATTTGACATTCATTTGATTAAAATAGCTTTGTTTGAATATGTTTGACTTTCATTTGATTCAATTAGCTTTAGTTGAATGTGTTTCACTTTCATTTGATTCAATTTGCTTTGTTGAATGTATTTGACTTTCAGTTGATTCAATTAGCTTTGTTTGAATTTGTTTGACTTTCATTTGATTCAATTAGCTTTGTAGAATGTATTTGACTTTTATTCGATTTAATTAGCTTTGTTTGAATGTATTTGACTCTCATTTGATTCAAATAGCTTTGTAGAATGCATTTCACTTTCATTTGATTCAAATAGCTTTGTTTGAATGTGTTTGACTTTCATTTGGTACAATTAGCTTTGTAGAATGTATTTGACTGTCATTTGATTCAAATAGCTTTGTTTGAATGTGTTTAACTTTCATTTGTTTCAATTAGCTTTGTAGAATGTATTTGACTTTCACTTGATTCGAAAGCTTTGTTTGAATGTGTTTGACTTTCGTTAAATTCAATTAGCTTGTTTTGAATGTGTTTGACTTTTATTTGATTCAATTAGCTTTGTTGAATGAATTTGACTTTCATTTGATTCAATTAGCTTTGTTTAAATGTATTTGACTTTCATTTGATTCAAATAGCTTTGTAGAATGTATTAGACTCTCATTTGATTCAAATAGCTTTGTTTGAATGCGTTTAACTTTCATTTGATTCAATTATCTTTGTAGAATGCATTTCACTTTCATTTGATTTAAATAACTTTGTTTGAATGCGTTTGACTTTCATTTGATTCAAATAGCTTTATTTGAATGTGTTTGACTTTCATTTGATACAATTAGCTTTGTTGAACATATTTGACATTCATTTGATTAAAATAGCTTTGTTTGAATATGTTTGACTTTCATTTGATTTAATTAGCTTTCGTTGAATGTGTTTGACTTTCATTTGATTCAATTTTCTTTGTTGAATGTATTTGACTTTCAGTTGATTCAATTAGCTTTGTAGAATGTGTATGACTCTCATTTGATTCAAATAGCTTTGTTTGAATGCGTTTAACTTTCATTTGATTCAATTAGCTTTGTAGAATACATTTCACTTTCATTTAATTTAAACAACTTTGTTTGAATGTGTTTGACTTTCATTTGACTCAAATAGCTTTATTTGATTGGGTTTGACTTTCATTTGATACAATTAGCTTTGTAGAATGTATTTAACTTTCATTTGATTCAAATAGCTTTGTTTGAAAGTGTTTGACTTTCATTTGATTCAATTAGCTTTGTAGAATGTATTTGACTTTCATTTGAGTCAAATAACTTTGTTTGACTGTGTTTGACTTTCATTTGTTTCAATTTGTTTTGTAGAATGTATTTGACTTTCATTTGATTCAATTAGCTTTGTTTGAATGTGTTTGACTTTCATTTGATTCAATTAGCTTTAAAGAATGTATTTGACTTTCATTTGATTCAAATAGCTTTGTTTAAATGTGTTTGACTTACAATTGATTCAATTAGCTTTGTAGAATGTGTTTGACTGTCATTTGATTCAAATAGCTTTGTTTGAATGTGTTTGAATTTCATTTAGATCAATTTGCTTTGTAGAATGCATTTCACTTTCATTTGATTTATATAGCTTTGTTTGAATGTGTTTGACTTTCATTTAAATTAAAAAGCTTTTTTGAATGTGTTTGACTTTCATTTGATTTAAAAGGCTTTGTTTGAATGTGTTCGACTTTCATTTGATTCAATTAGCTTTGTAGAATGTATTTTACTTTTATTTGATTTAATTAGCTTTGTTTGAATTTATTTGACTCTCATTTGATTCAAATAGCTTTGTTTGAATGTGTTTGACTTTCATTTGATTCAATTAGCTTTGTAGAATGTATTTGACTTTCATTTGATTCAAATAGCTTTCTTTGAATGTGTTTGACTTTCATTTGATTCAATTAGCTTTGTAGAATGTATTTGACTCTCATTTGATTCAAATAGCTTTGTTTGAATGTGTTTGACTTTCATTTGATTCAAATAGCTTTGTTTGAATGTGTTTTACTTTCATTTGATTCAATTAGCTTTGTAGAATGTATTTGACTTTCATTTGATTAAAATAGCTTTGTTTGAATGTGCTTGACTTTCATTTGATTCAATTAGCTTTGTTTGAATGTGTTTGACTTTCATTTGATTCAATTAGCTTTGTTGAATGTATTTGACTCTCATTTGATTCAATTAGCTTTGTTTGAATGTGTTTGACTTTCATTTGATTCAATTAGCTTTGTAGAATGTATTTGACTCTCATTTGATTCAAATAGCTTTGCTTGAATGCGTTTAACTTTCATTTGATTCAATTAGCTTTGTAGAATACATTTCACTTTCATTTAATTTAAACAACTTTGTTTGAATGTGTTTGACTGTCATTTGACTCAAATAGCTTTATTTGATTGCGTTTGACTTTCATTTGATACAATTAGCTTTGTAGAACGTATTTGACTTTCATTTGATTCAAATAGCTTTGTTTGAATGTGTTTGACTTTCAATTGATTCAATTAGCTTTGTAGAATGTATTTTACTGTCATTTGATTCAAATAGTTTTGTTTGAATGTGTTTTGAATTTCATTTAATTCAATTTGCTTTGTAGAATGCATTTCACTTTCATTTGATTTATATAGCTTTGTTTGAATGTGTTTGACCTTCATTTAAATTAAAAAGCTTTTTTTGAATGTGTTTGACTTTCATTTGATTCAATTAGCTTTGTAGAATTTATTTTACTTTTATTTTTTTAATTAGCTTTGTTTGAATTTATTTGACTCTCATTTGATTCAAATAGCTTTGTTTGAATGTGTTTGACTTTCATTTTATTCAATTAGCTTTGTAGAATGTATTTGACTTTCATTTGATTCAAATAGCTTTATTTGAATGTGTTTGACTTTTATTTGATTCAATTAGCTTTGTAGAATGTATTTGACTTTCATTTGATTCGAAATCTTTGTTTGAATGTGTTTGACTTTCATTTGATTCAATTAGCTTTGTTTGAATGTGTTTGAATTTAAATTAATTCAATTAGCTTCGTAGAATGTATTAGACTTTTATTTGATTTAATTAGCTTTGTTTGAATGTATTTGACTCTCATTTGATTCAAATAGCTTTGTTTGAATGTGTTTGACTTTCATTTGATTCAAATAGCTTTGTTTTGAATGTGTTTCACTTTCATTTGATTCAATTAGCTTTGTAGAATGTATTTGACTTTCATTTCATTAAAATAGCTTTGTTTGAATGTGCTTGACTTTCATTTGATTCAATTAGCTTTGTTTGAATGTGTATGACTTTTATTTGATTCAATTAGCTTTGTTGAATGAATTTAACTTTCATTTGATTCAATTAGCTTTGTTTAAATGTGTTTGACTTTCATTTGATTCAATTAGCTTTGTAGAATGTATTAGACTCTCATTTGATTCAAATAGCTTTGTTTGAATGCGTTTGACTCTCATTTGATTCAAATAGCTTTGTAGAATGCATTTCACTTTCATTTGATTCAAATAGTTTTGTTTGAATGTGTTTGACTTTCATTTGACACAATTAGCTTTGTAGAATGTATTTGACTGTCATTTGATTCAAATAGCTTTGTTTGAATGTGTTTGACTTTCATTCGTTTCAATTAGCTTTGTAGAATGTATTTGACTTTCACTTGATTCGAAAGCTTTGTTTGAATGTGTTTGACTTTCGTTAAATTCAATTAGCTTGTTTTGAATGTGTTTGACTTTAATTTAATTCAATTAGCTTTGTAGAATGTATTTGACTTCCATTTGATTTAATTAGCTTTGTTTGAATGTATTTGACTTTTAAATGATTCAATTAGCTTTGTTTGAATGTATTTGACTTTTATATGATTCAATTAGCTTTTTAGAATGTATTTGACTTTCATTTGATTCAATTAGCTTTGTAGAATGTATTTGACTTTCATTTGAATCAAATAACTTTGTTTCACTGTGTTTGACTTTCATTTGATTCAATTTGCTTTGTAGAATGTATTTGACTTTCATTTTCTTCAAATAGCTTTGTTTGAATGTGTTTGACTTTCATTTGATTCAATTAGCTTTGTAGAATGTATTTGACTCTCATTTGATTCAAATAGCTTTGTTTGAATGTGTTTGACTTTCATTTGATTCAAATAGCTTTGTTTGAATGTGTTTTACTTTCATTTGATTCAATTAGCTTTGTAGAATGTATTTGACTTTCATTTGATTAAAATAGCTTTGTTTGAATGTGCTTGACTTTCATTTCATTCAATTAGCTTTGTTTGAATGTGTTTGACTTTCATTTGATTCAATTAGCTTTGTTGAATGTATTTGACTCTCATTTGATTCAATTAGCTTTGTTTGAATGTGTTTGACTTTCATTTGATTCAATGAGCTTTGTAGAATGTATTTGACTCTCATTTGATTCAAATAGCTTTGTTTGAATGCGTTTAACTTTCATTTGATTCAATTAGCTTTGTAGAATACATTTCACTTTCATTTAATTTAAACAACTTTGTTTGAATGTGTTTGACTGTCATTTGACTCAAATAGCTTTATTTGATTGCGTTTGACTTTCATCTGATACAATTAGCTTTGTAGAACGTATTTGACTTTCATTTGATTCAAATAGCTTTGTTTGAATGTGTTTGACTTTCAATTGATTTAATTAGCTTTGTAGAATGTATTTTACTGTCATTTGATTCAAATAGCTTTGTTTGAATGTGTTTGAATTTCATTTAATTCAATTTGCTTTGTAGAATGCATTTCACCTTCATTTGATTTATATAGCAGCTTTGTTTGAATGTGTTTGACTTTCATTTAAATTAAAAAGCTTTTTTTGAATGTGTTTGACTTTCATTTTATTTAAAAGACTTTGTTTGAATATGTTTGACTTTCATTTGATTCAATTAGCTTTGTAGAATGTATTTTACTTTTATTTTATTTAATTAGCTTTGATTGAATTTATTTGACTCTCATTTGATTCAAACAGCTTTGTTTGAATGTGTTTGACTTTCATTTGATTCAATTAGCTTTGTAGAATGTATTTGACTTTCATTTGAATCAAATAACTTTATTTGAATGTGTTTGACTTTCATTTGATTCAATTAGCTTTGTAGAATGTATTTGACTCTCATTTGATTCAAATAGCTTTGTTTGAATGTGTTTGACTTTCATTTGATTCAAATAGCTTTGTTTGAATGTGTTTTACTTTCATTTGATTCAATTAGCTTTGTAGAATGTATTTGACTTTCATTTGATTAAAATAGCTTTGTTTGAATGTGCTTGACTTTCATTTGATTCAATTAGCTTTGTTTGAATGTGTTTGACTTTCATTTGATTCAATTAGCTTTGTTGAATGTATTTGACTCTCATTTGATTCAATTAGCTTTGTTTGAATGTGTTTGACTTTCATTTGATTCAATTAGCTTTGTAGAATGTATTTGACTCTCATTTGATTCAAATAGCTTTGTTTGAATGCGTTTAACTTTCATTTGATTCAATTAGCTTTGTAGAATACATTTCACTTTCATTTAATTTAAACAACTTTGTTTGAATGTGTTTGACTGTCATTTGACTCAAATAGCTTTATTTGATTGCGTTTGACTTTCATTTGATACAATTAGCTTTGTAGAACGTATTTGACTTTCATTTGATTCAAATAGCTTTGTTTGAATGTGTTTGACTTTCAATTGATTCAATTAGCTTTGTAGAATGTATTTTACTGTCATTTGATTCAAATAGTTTTGTTTGAATGTGTTTGAATTTCATTTAATTCAATTTGCTTTGTAGAATGCATTTCACTTTCATTTGATTTATATAGCTTTGTTTGAATGTGTTTTGACCTTCATTAAAATTAAAAGCTTTTTTTGAATGTGTTTGACTTTCATTTGATTCAATTAGCTTTGTAGAATTTATTTTACTTTTATTTTATTTAATTAGCTTTGTTTGAATTTATTTGACTCTCATTTGATTCAAATAGCTTTGTTTGAATGTGTTTGACTTTCATTTGATTCAATTAGCTTTGTAGAATGTATTTGACTTTCATTTGATTCAAATAGCTTTATTTGAATGTGTTTGACTTTTATTTGATTCAATTAGCTTTGTAGAATGTATTTGACTTTCATTTGATTCGAAATCTTTGTTTGAATGTGTTTGACTTTCATTTGATTCAATTAGCTTTGTTTGAATGTGTTTGAATTTAAATTAATTCAATTAGCTTCGTCGAATGTATTAGACTTTTATTTGATTTAATTAGCTTTGTTTGAATGTATTTGACTCTCATTTGATTCAAATAGCTTTGTTTGAATGTGTTTTGACTTTCATTTGATTCAAATAGCTTTGCTTGAATGTGTTTGACTTTCATTTGATTCAATTAGCTTTGTAGAATGTATTTGACTTTCATTTCATTAAAATAGCTTTGTTTGAATGTGCTTGACTTTCATTTGATTCAATTAGCTTTGTTTGAATGTGTATGACTTTTATTTGATTCAATTAGCTTTGTTGAATGAATTTAACTTTCATTTGATTCAATTAGCTTTGTTTAAAATGTGTTTGACTTTCATTTGATTTAATTAGCTTTGTAGAATGTATTAGACTCTCATTTGATTCAAATAGCTTTGTTTGAATGCGTTTGACTCTCATTTGATTCAAATAGCTTTGTAGAATGCATTTCACTTTCATTTGATTCAAATAGCTTTGTTTGAATGTGTTTGACTTTCATTTGATACAATTAGCTTTGTAGAATGTATTTGACTGTCATTTGATTCAAATAGCTTTGTTTGAATGTGTTTGACTTTCATTCGTTTCAATTAGCTTTGTAGAATGTATTTGACTTTCACTTGATTCGAAAGCTTTGTTTGAATGTGTTTGACTTTCGTTAAATTCAATTAGCTTGTTTTGAATGTGTTTGACTTTAATTTAATTCAATTAGCTTTGTAGAATGTATTTGACTTCCATTTGATTTAATTAGCTTTGTTTGAATGTATTTGACTTTTAAATGATTCAATTAGCTTTGTTTGAATGTATTTGACTTTTATATGATTCAATTAGCTTTTTAGAATGTATTTGACTTTCATTTGATTCAATTAGCTTTGTAGAATGTATTTGACTTTCATTTGAATCAAATAACTTTGTTTCACTGTGTTTGACTTTCATTTGATTCAATTTGCTTTGTAGAATGTATTTGACTTTCATTTTCTTCAAATAGCTTTGTTTGAATGTGTTTGACTTTCATTTGATTCAATTAGCTTTGTAGAATGTATTTGACTCTCATTTGATTCAAATAGCTTTGTTTGAATGTGTTTTGACTTTCATTTGATTCAAATAGCTTTGTTTGAATGTGTTTTACTTTCATTTGATTCAATTAGCTTTGTAGAATGTATTTGACTTTCATTTGATTAAAATAGCTTTGTTTGAATGTGCTTGACTTTCATTTCATTCAATTAGCGTTGTTTGAATGTGTTTGACTTTCATTTGATTCAATTAGCTTTGTTGAATGTATTTGACTCTCATTTGATTCAATTAGCTTTGTTTGAATGTGTTTGACTTTCATTTGATTCAATGAGCTTTGTAGAATGTATTTGACTCTCAGTTGATTCAAATAGCTTTGTTTGAATGCGTTTAACTTTCATTTGATTCAATTAGCTTTGTAGAATACATTTCACTTTCATTTAATTTAAACAACTTTGTTTGAATGTGTTTGACTGTCATTTGACTCAAATAGCTTTATTTGATTGCGTTTGACTTTCATTTGATACAATTAGCTTTGTAGAACGTATTTGACTTTCATTTGATTCAAATAGCTTTGTTTGAATGTGTTTGACTTTCAATTGATTCAATTAGCTTTGTAGAATGTATTTTACTGTCATTTGATTCAAATAGCTTTGTTTGAATGTGTTTGAATTTCATTTAATTCAATTTGCTTTGTAGAATGCATTTCACCTTCATTTGATTTATATAGCAGCTTTGTTTGAATGTGTTTGACTTTCATTTAAATTAAAAAGCTTTTTTTGAATGTGTTTGACTTTCATTTGATTTAAAAGACTTTGTTTGAATGTGTTTGACTTTCATTTGATTCAATTAGCTTTGTAGAATGTATTTTACTTTTATTTTATTTAATTAGCTTTGATTGAATTTATTTGACTCTCATTTGATTCAAACAGCTTTGTTTGAATGTGTTTGACTTTCATTTGATTCAATTAGCTTTGTAGAATGTATTTGACTTTCATTTGAATCAAATAACTTTATTTGAATGTGTTTGACTTTCATTTGATTCAATTAGCTTTGTAGAATGTATTTGACTTTCATTTGATTTAATTAGCTTTGATTGAATTTATTTGACTCTCATTTGATTCAAACAGCTTTGTTTGAATGTGTTTGACTTTCATTTGATTCAATTAGCTTTGTAGAATGTATTTGACTTTCATTTGAATCAAATAACTTTGTTTGACTGTGTTTGACTTTCATTTGATTCAATTTGCTTTGTAGAATGTATTTGACTTTCATTTGATTCAAAATCTTTGTTTGAATGTGTTTGACTTTCATTTGATTCAATTAGCTTTGTTTGAATGTGTTTGACTTTAAATTAATTCAATTAGCTTTGTAGAATGTATTAGACTTTTATTTGATTTAATTAGCTTTGTTTGAATGTATTTGACTCTCATTTGATTCAAATAGCTTTGTTTGAATGTGTTTGACTTTCATTTGATTCAAATAGCTTTGTTTGAATATGTTTGACTTTCATTTGATTCAATTAGCTTTGTAGAATGTATTTGACTTTCATTTCATTAAAATAGCGTTGTTTGAATGTGCCTGACTGATGTGGATCAAGAGGCTAATTCTTTTGAAGGGTCCAAGACACTTGTAGAAGGTCCAAATAGCTTCATTATGGGCTGCCCAAACAAGAAAATAAACAAGATAATAAACAAGGAAAGATCCAATAGCTTAAATTGGAAAGAAACAAGCACGAATTACAAAGAAGAAGAAATTGCGAAGTTCACTTCCGACGAGCACACATGCGTCCACGCGCCGACTCCTGGCCCACGCGCCGACTCCCTAGCTCCGCCTTGGACC
>NW_018744132.1:0-43234 GCF_001683475.1 Chenopodium quinoa | reverse complement strand
AAAGCTAATTAAATCAAATGAAAGTAAAAACACATTCAAACAAAGCTAATTGATTCAATAAAAGTCAAATACATTCAAACAAAGCTTTTTGAATCATATGAAAGTCAAATGCATTCCACAAATCTAATTGAATTAAATGAAAGTCTAAAGCATTCTCCAAAGTTTATTGAATCAATTGAAAGTGAAAACATTCAAACAAAACTAATTGAATCAATTGAAAGTCAAAACATTCAAAAAAGCTAATTAAATCAAATTAAAAGTCTAATGCATTCTACAAAGCTAATTAAATCAAATGAAAGTCAAACACATTAAAACAAAACGTTTAATCAAATGAAAGTAAAAAAGATTCAAACAAAGCTTTTTGAATCAAATGAAAGTCAAATGCATTCAACAAAGCTATTGAATCAAATGAAAGTCAAATGCATTTTAAAAAGCTAATTGAATCAAATGAAAGTAAACACATTCAAACAAATCTAATTGAACCAAATGAAAGTCTAATGCATTCTACAAAACTAATTAAATAAAATAAAAGTCAAACACATTCAAACAAAGCTTTTGAATCATATGAAAGTCAAATGGATTCTACAAAGGTAATTAAATGAAATGAAAGTCAAACGTATTCAAACAAAGCTAATTGAATCAAATGAAATTCTAATACATTCTACAAAGCTAATAGAATCAAACAAAACATTCAAACAAAGCATTTAGAAAAAATGAAAGTCAAATGCATTCAACAAAGCTAATTGAATAAAATGAAAGTCAAACACATTCAATCAAAGCTAATTGAATCAAATGAAAGTCTAATGCATTCTACAAAGCTAATTGAATCAAATGAAACTCAAACACATTCAAACAAAGCTTTTTGAATCAAATGAAAGTCAAATGCATTCATCAAAGCTAATTAGATCAAATGAAAGTCAAATGCATTTAACAAAGCTAATTAAATCAAATGAAAGTAAAACATATTCAAACAAAGCTTTTTGAATCATATGAAAGTCAAATGCAATCCACAAAGCTAATGAATCAAATGAAAGTCAAAAATTCAAACTAAGCTAATTGAATCAAATGAAAGTCTAATGCTTTCTACAAAGCTAATTGAATCAATGAAAGTCAAACACATTCAAACAAACCTTTTTAAATCAAATGAAAGTCAAATGCATTCATCAAAGCCAATTGAATCAAATGAAAGTCAAATGCATTCTACAAAGCTAATTAAATCAAATGAAAGTAAAACACAGTCAAACAAAGCTAATTGATTCAAATAAAAGTCAACACATTCAAACAAAGCTTTTTGAATCATATGAAAGTCAAATGCATTCCACAAAGCTAATTAAATTAAATGAAAGTCAAAAGCATTCTACAAAGTTTATTGAATCAAAAGAAAGTGAAAGCATTCACACAAAGCTAATTGAATCAATTGAAAGTCAAACACATTCAAACAAAGCTAATTAAATCAAATTAAAGTCTAATGCATTTCACAAAGCTAATTAAATCAAATGAAAGTCAAACACATTCAAACAAAACGTTTTGAATCAAATGAAAGTCAAACAGATTCAAACAAAGCTTTTTGAATCAAATGAAAGTCAAATGCATTCAACAAAGCTGATTGAATCAAATGAAAGTCAAATGCATTTTTAAAAAGCTAATTGAATCAAATGAAAGTCAAATGCATTTTTAAAAAGCTAATTGAATCAAATGAAAGTCAAACACATTCAAACAAATCTAATTGAATCAAATGAAAGTCTAATGCATTCTACAAAACTAATTGAATCAAATAAAAGTCAAACACATTCAACAAAGCTTTTTGATCATATGAAAGTCAAATGCATTCAACAAAGCTAATTGAATCAAATGAAAGTTAAATGCATTCTACAAAGCTATTGAATCAAATGAAAGTCAAATTCATTCAAACAAAGCTAATTAAATCAAATGAAAGTCTAATGCATTCTACAAAGCTAATTGAATCAAATGAAAGTCAAATGGATTCTACAAGGCTCATTGAATGAAATGAAAACCAAAATATTCAAATAAAGCTAATTGAACCAAATGAAATTCTATTACATTATACAAAGCTTATAGAATCAAATGAAAGTTAAACACATTTAAACAAAGCTTTTTGAATCAAATGAAAGTCAAATGCATTCAACCAAGCTAATTGAATCAAATGAAAGTTAAACACATTCAAACAAAGCTAATTGAATCAAATGAAAGTCTAATGGATTCTACAAAGCTAATTGAATAAAATGAAGTCAAACACATTCAAACAAAGCTTTTTGAATTAAATGAAATTCAAATGCATTCATCAAAGCTAATTGAATCAAACGAAAGTCATATGCATTCTACAAAGCTAATTAAATCAAATGAAAGTAAAACACATTCAAACAAAGCTAATTGATTCAAATGTAAGTTAAACACATTCAAACATAGCTTTTTTAAATCATAGGAAAGTCAAATGCATTCCACAAATCTAATTGAATCAAATGAAAGTCAAATGCATTCTACAAAGCGAAATGAATAAAATAAAAGTCAAATTCATTCAAACAAAGCTTTTTGAATCAAATGAAGGTCAAATGCATTCAACAAAGCTATCAAATGAAAGTCAAATGGATTCTACAAAGCTAATTAAATGAAATGAAAGTCAAACGTATTCAAACAAAGCTAATTGAATCAAATGAAATTCTAATACATTCTACAAAGCTAATAGAATCAAATAAAAGTCAAACACATTCAACAAAGCATTTTGAATCAAATGAAAGTAAAATGCATTCAACAAAGCTAGTTGAATAAAATGAAAGTCAAACTTATTCAATCAAAGCTAATTGAATCAAATGAAAGTCAAATGCATTCTACAAAGCTAATTGAATCAAATGAAAGTCAAACACATTCAAACAAAGCTTTTTGAATCAAATGAAAGTCAAATGCATTTAACCAAGCTAATTGAATCAAATGAAAGTTAAACACATTCAAACAAAGCTAATTGAATTAAATGAAAGTCTAATGCATTCAAAAAGCTAATTGAATCAAATGAAAGTCAAACACATTCAAACAAAGCTTTTTGAATCAAATGAAAGTCAAATGCATTCATCAAAGCTAATTAGATCAAATGAAAGTCAAATGCATTTAACAAAGCTAATTAAATCAAATGAAAGTAAAAACACATTCAAACAAAGCTAATAAATTCAAATAAAATTCAAACATTCAAACAAAGCTTTTTGAATCATATGAAAGTCAAATGCATTCCACAAATCTAATTGAATCAAATGAAAGTCAAATGCATTCTACAAAGCGAAATGAATAAAATAAAAGTCAAATTCATTCAAACAAAGCTTTTTGAATCAAATGAAGTCAAATGCATTCAACAAAGCTATCAAATGAAAGTCAACTGGATTCTACAAAGCTAATTAAATGAAATGAAAGTCAAACGTATTTAAACAAAGCTAATTGAATCAAATGAAATTCTAATACATTCTACAAAGCTAATAGAATCAAATAAAAGTCAAACACATTCAAACAAAGCATTTTGAATCAAATGAATGTCAAATGCATTCAACAAAGCTAATTGAATAAAATGAAAGTCAAACACATTCAAAAAAATAATTGAATCAAATGAAAGTCTAATGCATTCTACAAAGCTTTTTGAATCAAACGAAAGTCAAATGCATTTAACCAAGCTAATTGAATCAAATGAAAGTTAAACACATCCAAACAAAGCAAATCGAATCAAATGAAAGTCAATCTATTAATCAAAGCTAATTAAATAAAATGAAAGTCAAACACATCAAAGCTAATTGAATCAAATGAAAGTCAAACACATTCAAAAAAGCTTTTTGAATCAAATGAAAGTCAAAAGCATTCATCAAAGCTAATTAGATCAAATGAAAGTCAAATGCATTTAACAAAGCTAATTAAATCAAATGAAAGTAAACACATTCAAACAAAGCTTATTGATCAAATAAAAGTCTAATGCATTCTACAAAGCTAATCGAATCAAATGAAAGTCAAAGGGATTCTACAAGGCTCATTAAATGAAATGAAAACCAAACATATTCAAATAAAGCTAATTGAATCAAATGAAATTCTATTCCATTATACAAAGCTTATAGAATCAAATGAAAGTTAAACACATTTAAACAAAGCTTTTTGAATCAAATGAAAGTCAAATGCATTCAACCAAGCTAATTGAATCAGATGAAAGTTAAACACATTCAAACAAGCTAATTGAATCAAATGAAAGTCTAATGCATTCTACAAAGCTAATTGAATAAAATGAAAGTCAAACACATTCAAACAAAGCTTTTTTGAATCAAATGAAATTCAAATGCATTCATCAAAGCTAATTGAATCAAACGAAAGACAAATGCATTTTACAAAGCTAATTAAATCAAATGAAAGTAAAACACATTCAAACAAAGCTAATTGATTCAATGAAAGTCAAACACATTCAAACATCGCTTTTTGAATCATATGAAAGTCAAATGCATTCCACAAATCTAATTGAATCAAATGAAAGTCAAATGCATTCTACAAAGCGAAATGAATAAAATAAAAGTCAAATTCATTCAAACAAAGCTTTTTGAATTAAATGAAGGTCAAATGCATTCAACAAAGCTATCAAATGAAAGTCAACTGGATTCTACAAAGCTAATTAAATGAAATGAAAGTCAAACGTATTTAAACAAAGCTAATTGAATCAAATGAAATTCTAATACATTCTACAAAGCTAATAGAATCAAATAAAAGTCAAACACATTCAAACAAAGCATTTTGAATCAAATGAATGTCAAATGCATTCAACAAAGCTAATTGAATAAAATGAAAGTCAAACACATTCAATCAAACTAATTGAATCAAATGAAAGTCTAATGCATTCTACAAAGCTAATTGAATCAAATGAAAGTCAAACACATTCAAACAAAGCTTTTGAATCAAACGAAAGTCAAATGCATTCAACTAAGCTAATTGAATAAAATGAAAGTCAAACACATTCAATCAAAGCTAATTGAATCAAATGAAAGTCTAATGCATTCTACAAAGCTAATTGAATCAAATGAAACTCAAACACATTCAAACAAAGCTTTTTGAATCAAATGAAAGTCAAATGCATTCATCAAAGCTAATTAGATCAAATGAAAGTCAAATGCATTTAACAAAGCTAATTAAATCAAATGAAAGTAAAACATTTCAAACAAAGCTTTTTGAATCATATGAAAGTCAAATGCAATCCACAAAGCTAACTGAATCAAATGAAAGTCAAACAAATTCAAACTAAGCTAATTGAATCAAATGAAAGTCTAATGCTTTCTACAAAGCTAATTGAATCCAATGAAAGTCAAACACATTCAAACAAACCTTTTTAAATCAAATGAAAGTCAAATGCATTCATCAAAGCCAATTGAATCAAATGAAAGTCAAATGCATTCTACAAAGCTAATTAAATCAAATGAAAGTAAAACACAGTCAAACAAAGCTAATTGATTCAAAAAGTCAAACACATTCAAACAAAGCTTTTTGAATCATATGAAAGTCAAATGCATTCCACAAAGCTAATTAAATTAAATGAAAGTCAAAAGCATTCTACAAAGTTTATTGAATCAAAAGAAAGTGAAAAGCATTCACACAAAGCTAATTGAATCAATTGAAAGTCAAACACATTCAAACAAAGCTAATTAAATCAAATTAAAGTCTAATGCATTTCACAAAGCTAATTAAATCAAATGAAAGTCAAACACATTCAAACAAAACGTTTTGAATCATGAAAGTCAAACAGATTCAAACAAAGCTTTTTGAATCAAATGAAAGTCAAATGCATTCAACAAAGCATTGAATCAAAAAGTCAAAAAAAGCTAATTGAATCAAATGAAAGTCAAATGCATTTTTAAAAAGCTAATTGAATCAAATGAAAGTCAAACACATTCAAACAAATCTAATTGAATCAAATGAAAGTCTAATGCATTCTACAAAACTAATTGAATCAAATAAAAGTCAAACACATTCAAACAAAGCTTTTTGATCATATGAAAGTCAAATGCATTCAACAAAGCTAATTGAATCAAATGAAAGTTAAATGCATTCTGCAAAGCTATTGAATCAAATGAAAGTCAATTCATTCAAACAAAGCTAATTAAATCAAATGAAAGTCTAATGCATTCTACAAAGCTAATTGAATCAAATGAAAGTCAAATGGATTCTACAAGGCTCATTGAATGAAATGAAAACCAAACATATTCAAATAAAGCTAATTGAACAAATGAAATTCTATTACATTATAAAGCTTATAGAATCAAATGAAAGTTAAACACATTTAAACAAAGCTTTTTGAATCAAATGAAAGTCAAATGCATTCAACCAAGCTAATTGAATCAAATGAAAGTTAAACACATTCAAACAAAGCTAATTGAATCAAGTGAAAGTCTAATGGATTCTACAAAGCTAATTGAATAAAATGAAAGTCAAACACATTCAAACAAAGCTTTTTGAATTAAATGAAATTCAAATGCATTCATCAAAGCTAATTGAATCAAACGAAAGTCAATGCATTCTACAAAGCTAATTAAATCAAATGAAAGTAAAACACATTCAAACAAAGCTAATTGATTCAAATGAAGTTAAACACATTCAAACATAGCTTTTTTAATCATAGGAAAGTCAAATGCATTCCACAAATCTAATTGAATCAAATGAAAGTCAAATGCATTCTACAAAGCGAAATGAATAAAATAAAAGTCAAATTCATTCAAACAAAGCTTTTTGAATCAAATGAAGGTCAAATGCATTCAACAAAGCTATCAAATGAAAGTCAAATGGATTCTACAAAGCTAATTAAATGAAATGAAAGTCAAACGTATTCAAACAAAGCTAATTGAATCAAATGAAATTCTAATACATTCTACAAAGCTAATAGAATCAAATAAAAGTCAAACACATTCAAACAAAGCATTTTGAATCAAATGAAAGTAAATGCATTCAACAAAGCTAATTGAATAAAATGAAAGTCAAACTTTTCAATCAAAGCTAATTGAATCAAATGAAAGTCAAATGCATTCTACAAAGCTAATTGAATCAAATGAAAGTCAAACACATTCAAACAAAGCTTTTTGAATCAAATGAAAGTCAAATGCATTTAACCAAGCTAATTGAATCAAATGAAAGTTAAACACATTCAAACAAAGCTAATTGAATTAAATGAAAGTCTAATGCATTCAACAAAGCTAATTGAATCAAATGAAAGTCAAACACATTCAAACAAAGCTTTTTGAATCAAATGAAAGTCAAATGCATTCATCAAAGCTAATTGATCAAATGAAAGTCAAATGCATTTAACAAAGCTAATTAAATCAAATGAAAGTAAAACAATTCAAACAAAGCTAATAAATTCAAATAAATTCAAAACATTCAAACAAAGCTTTTTGAATCATATGAAAGTCAAATGCATTCCACAAATCTAATTGAATCAAATGAAAGTCAAATGCATTCTACAAAGCGAAATGAATAAAATAAAAGTCAAATTCATTCAAACAAAGCTTTTTGAATCAAATGAAGGTCAAATGCATTCAACAAAGCTATCAAATGAAAGTCAACTGGATTCTACAAAGCTAATTAAATGAAATGAAAGTCAAACGTATTTAAACAAAGCTAATTGAATCAAATGAAATTCTAATACATTCTACAAAGCTAATAGAATCAAATAAAAGTCAAACACATTCAAACAAAGCATTTTGAATCAAATGAAAGTCAAATGCATTCAACAAAGCTAATTGAATAAAATGAAAGTCAAACACATTCAATCAAAACTAATTGAATCAAATGAAAGTCTAATGCATTCTACAAAGCTAATTGAATCAAATGAAAGTCAAACACATTCAAACAAAGCTTTTTGAATCAAATGAAAGTCAAATGCATTCAACAAGCTAATTGAATCAAATGAAAGTGCAATGAATCAAATGAAAGTCTAAATTAATCAAAGCTAATTAAATAAAATGAAAGTCAAACACATTCAAAGCTAATTGAATCAAATGAAAGTCAAAGCTTTTTGAATCAAATGAAAGTCAAATCAAAGCTAATTAGATCAAATGAAAGTCAAATGCATTCAAAGCTAATTAATCAAATGAAAGTAAAACACATTCAAACAAAGCTATTGATTCAAATAAAAGTCTAATGCATTCTACAAAGCTAATCGAATCAAATGAAAGTCAAAATTCTACACATTAAATGAAATGAAAACCAAACATATTCAAATAAAGCTAATTGAATCAAATGAAATTCTATTCCATTATACAAAGCTTATAGAATCAAATGAAAGTTAAACACATTTAAACAAAGCTTTTTGAATCAAATGAAAGTCAAATGCATTCACCAAGCTAATTGAATCATGAAAGTTAAACACATTCAAAAAGCTAATTGAATCAAATGAAAGTCTAATGCATTCTACAAAGCTAATTGAATAAAATGAAAGTCAAACACATTCAAACAAAGCTTTTTGAATCAAATGAAATTCAAATGCATTCATCAAAGCTAATTGAATCAAACGAAAGTCAAATGCATTTTACAAAGCTAATTAAATCAAATGAAAGTAAAACACATTCACAAAGCTAATTGATTCAAATGAAAGTCAAACACATTCAAAAGCTTTTGAATCATATGAAAGTCAAATGCATTCCACAAATCTAATTGAATCAAATGAAAGTCAAATGCATTCTACAAAGAAATGAATAAAATAAAAGTCAAATTCATTCAAACAAAGCTTTTGAATCAAATGAAGGTCAAATGCATTCAACAAAGCTATCAAATGAAAGTCAAATTCTACAAAGCTAATTAAATGAAATGAAAGTCAAACGTATTTAAACAAAGCTAATTGAATCAAATGAAATTCTAATACATTCTACAAAGCTAATAGAATCAAATAAAAAGTCAAACACATTCAAACAAAGCATTTTGAATCAAATGAATGTCAAATGCATTCAACAAAGCTAATTGAATAAAATGAAAGTCAAACACATTCAATCAAACTAATTGAATCAAATGAAAGTCTAATGCATTCTACAAAGCTAATTGAATCAAATGAAAGTCAAACAATTCAAACAAAGCTTTTGAATCAAAAAAGTCAAATGCATTCAAAGCTAATTGAAAAAATGAAAGTCAAACACATTCAATCAAAGCTAATTGAATCAAATGAAAGTCTAATGCATTCTACAAAGCTAATTGAATCAAATGAAATCAAACACATTCAAACAAAGCTTTTTGAATCAAATGAAAGTCAAATGCATTCATCAAAGCTCAAATGAAAGTCAATGCAGCTAATTAAATCAAATGAAAGTAAAACATATTCAAACAAAGCTGAATCAAATAAAGTCAAACACATTCAAACAAACCTTTTTGAATCAAATGAAAGTCAAATGCATTCATCAAGCTAATTGAATCAAATGAAAGTCAAATGCATTCTACAAAGCTAATTAAATCAAATGAAAGTAAAACACATTCAAACAAAGCTAATTGATTCAAATAAAAGTCAAACACATTCAAACAAAGCTTTTTGAATCATATGAAAGTCAAATGCATTCCACAAAGCTAATTGAATTAAATGAAAGTCAAAGCATTCTACAAAGTTTATTGAATCAATTGAAAGTGAAAAGCATTCAAACAAGCTAATTGAATCAATTGAAATCAAACACATTCAAACAAAGCTAATTAAATCAAATTAAAGTCTAATGCATTCTACAAAGCTAATTAAATCAAATGAAAGTCAAACACATTCAAACAAAACGTTTTGAATCAAATGAAAGTCAAACATTCAAACAAAGCTCAAATGAAAGTCAAACATTCAACAAAGCTGATTGAATCAAATGAAAGTCAAATGCATTTTTAAAAAAGCTAATTGAATCAAATGAAAGTCAATGCATTTTAAAAACTAATTGAATCAAATGAAAGTCAAACACATTCAAACAAAATTAAATCAAATGAAAGTCTAATGCATTCTACAAAACTAATTGAATCAAATAAAAGTCAAACACATTCAAACAAAGCTTTTTGAATCATATGAAAGTCAAATGCATTCAACAAAGCTAATTGAATCAAATGAAAGTTAAATGCATTCTACAAAGCTAATTGAATCAAATGAAAGTCAAACTCATTCAAACAAAGCTAATTGAAAATTAAATCAAATGAAAGTCGAATGCATTCTACAAAGCTAATTGAATCAAATGAAAGAAATGGATTCTACAAGGCTCATTGAATGAAATGAAAACAAACATATTCAAAAAGCTAATTGAATCAAATGAAATTCTATTACATTAACAAAGCTTATAGAATCAAATGAAAGTCAAACACATCCAAACAAAGCTTTTTGAATCAAACGAAAGTCAAATGCATTCAACCAAGCTAATTGAATCAAATGAAAGTTAAACACATTCAAAAAAAGCTAATTGAATAAAATGAAAGTCTAATGCATTTAACAAAGCTATTGAATCAAATGAAAGTCAAGCACAATCAAACAAGCTAATTCAATCAAATGAATGTCTAATGTATTCTACAAGCCAATTGAATCAAATGAAAGTCAAACACATTCAAACAAAGCTTTTTGAATCAAATCAAAGTAAAATGCATTCAATAAAGCTAATTGATCAAATGAAAGTCAAATGCATTCTACAAAGCAAATTAATTCAAATGAAAGTAAAACACATTCAAACAAGCTAATTGATTCAAATGAAAGTTAAACACATTCAAACAAAGCTTTTTGAATCATATGAAAGTCAAATGCATTCCACAAAGCTAATTGAATCAAATGAAAGTCAAACAAATTCAAACTAAGCTAATTGAATCAAATGAAAGTCTAATGCTTTCTACAAAGCTAATTGAATCAAATGAAAGTCAAACACATTCAAACAAACTTTTTGAATCAAATGAAAGTCAAATGCATTCATCAAAGCTAATTGAATCAAATGAAAGTCAAATGCATTCTACAAAGCTAATTAAATCAAATGAAAGTAAAACACATTCAAACAAAGCTAATTGATTCAAATAAAAGTCAAACACATTCAAACAAAGCTTTTTGAATCATATGAAAGTCAAATGCATTCCACAAAGCTAATTGAATTAAATGAAAGTCAAAAGCATTCTACAAAGTTTATTGAATCAATTGAAAGTGAAAAGCATTCAAACAAAGCTAATTGAATCAATTGAAAGTCAAACACATTCAAACAAAGTTAATTAAATCAAATTAAAGTCTAATGCATTCTACAAAGCTAATTAAATCAAATGAAAGTCAAACACATTAAAAAAAAACGTTTTGAATCATGAAAGTCAAACAGATTCAAACAAAGCTTTTTAAATCAAATGAAAGTCAAATGCATTCAACAAAGCTGATTGAATTAAATGAAAGTCAAATGCATTTTTAAAAAGCTAATTGAATCAAATGAAAGTCAATGCATTTTTAAAAAGCTAATTGAATCAAATGAAAGTCAAACATTCAAACAAATCTAATTGAATCAAATGAAATCTAATGCATTCTACAAAACTAATTGAATCAAATAAAAGTGAAACACATTCAAACAAAGCTTTTTGAATCATATGAAAGTCAAATGCATTCAACAAAGCTAATTGAATCAAATGAAAGTGCAAACAAAGCTATTGAATCAAATAAAAGTCAAATGGCTAATTAAATCAAATGAAAGTAAAACACATTCAAACAAAGCTAATTGATTCAAATGAAAGTCAAACACAAACATAGCTTTTTGAATCATATGAAAGTCAAAGCATTCCACAAATCTAATTGAATCAAATGAAAGTCAAATGCATTCTACAAAGCGAAATGAATAAAATAAAAGTCAAATTCATTCAAACAAAGCTTTTTGAATCAAATGAAGGTCAAATGCATTCAACAAAGCTATCAAATGAAAGTGGATTCTACAAAGCTAATTAAATGAAATGAAAGTCAAACATTCAAACAAAGCTAATTGAATCAAATGAAATTCTAATACATTCTACAAAGCTAATAGAATCAAATAAAAGTCAAACACATTCAAACAAAGCTTTTGAATCAAATGAAAGTCAAATGCATTCAACAAAGCTAATTGAATAAAATGAAAGTCAAACACATTCAATCAAATAATTGAATCAAATGAAAGTTTAATGCATTCTACAAAGCTAATTGAATCAAATGAAAGTCAAACACATTCAAACAAAGCTTTTTGAATCAAATGAAAGTCAAATGCATTCAACCAAGCTAATTGAATCAAATGAAAGTTAAACAATTCAAACAAAGCTAATTGAATCAAATGAAAGTCTAATGCATTCAACAAAGCTAATTAAATAAAATGAAAGTCAAACACATTCAACAAAGCTAATTGAATCAAACTCATTGCTAATTGAATCAAATGAAAGTCAAACACATTCAAACAAAGCTTTTTGAATCAAATGAATGTCAAATGCATTCATCAAAGCTAATTAGATCAAATGAAAGTCAAATGCATTTACAAAGCTAATTAAATCAAATGAAAGTAAAACACATTCAAACAAAGCTAATTGATTCAAATGAAAGTTAAACACATTCAAACAAAGCTTTTTGAATCATATGAAAGTCAAATGCATTCCACAAAGCTAATTGAATCAAATGAAAGTCAAACAAATTCAAACTAAGCTAATTGAATCAAATGAAAGTCTAATGCTTCTACAAAGCTTATTGAATCAAATGAAAGTCAAACACATTCAAACAAACCTTTTTGAATCAAATGAAAGTCAATGCATTCATCAAACAATTGAATCAAATGAAAGTAAAATGCATTCTACAAAGCTAATTAAATCAAATGAAAGTAAAACACATTCAAACAAAGCTAATTGATTCAAATAAAAGTCAAACACATTCAAACAAAGCTTTTTGAATCATGAAAGTCAAATGCATTCCACAAAGCTAATTGAATTAAATGAAAGTCAAATGCATTCAACAAAGCTAATTGATTAAATGAAAGTCAAAGCATTCTACAAAGTCTATTGAATCAATTGAAAGTTAAAAGCATTCAAAAAAGCTAATTGAATCAATTGAAAGTCAAACACATTCAAACAAAGTTAATTAAATCAAATTAAAGTCTAATGGATTCTACAAAGCTAATTAAATCAAATGAAAGTCAAACACATTAAAAAAAACGTTTTGAATCAATGAAAGTCAAACAGATTCAAAAAGCTTTTTAAATCAAATGAAAGTCAAATGCATTCAACAAAGCTGATTGAATCAAATGAAAGTTAAATGCATTTTTAAAAAGCTAATTGAATCAAATGAAAGTCATATGCATTTTTAAAAAGCTAATTGAATCAAATGAAAGTCAAACACATTCAAACAATGCATTTACAAAACTAATTGAATCAAATAAAAGTCAAACATATTCAAACAAAGCTTTTTGAATATATGAAAGTCAAATGCATTCAACAAAGCTAATTGAATCAAATGAAAGTTAAATGCATACAAAGCTAATTGAATCAAATGAAAGTCAAATGCATTCTACAAAGCTAATTAAATCAAATGAAAGTAAAACACATTCAAACAAAGCTAATTGATTCAAATGAAAGTCAAACACATTCAAACATAGCTTTTTGAATCATATGAAAGTCAAAAGCATTCCACAAATCTAATTGAATCAAATGAAAGTCAAATGCATTCTACAAAGCGAAATAAATAAAATAAAAGTCAAATTAATTCAAACAAGCTTTTTGAATCAAATGAAGGTCAAATGCATTCAACAAAGCTATCAAATGAAAGTTAACTGGATTCTACAAAGCTAATTAAATGAAATGAAAGTCAAACGTATTCAAACAAAGCTAATTGAATCAATTGAAATTCTAATACATTCTACAAAGCTAATAGAATCAAATAAAAGTCAAACACATTCAAACAAAGCATTTTGAATCAAATGAAAGTCAAATGCATTCAACAAAGCTAATTGAATAAAAATGAAAGTCAAACACATTCAAAAAGCTAATTGAATCAAATGAAAGTTTAATGCATTCTACAAAGCTAATTGAATCAAATGAAAGTCAAACACATTCAAACAAAGCTTTTTGAATCAAATGAAAGTCAAATGCATTCAACAAAGCTAATTGAATCAAATGAAAGTGCAAGCTCAAATGAAAAATGCATGCTAATTGAAAGTCAAATTCAATCAAAGCTAATTGAATCAAATGAAAGTCTAATGCATTCTACAAAGCTAATTGAATCAAATGAAAGTCAAACACATTCAAACAAAGCTTTTTGAATCAAATGAAGTCAAATGCATTCATCAAAGCTAATTAGATCAAATGAAAGTCAAATGCATTTAACAAAGCTAATTAAATCAAATGAAAGTAAAACACATTCAAACAAAGCTAATTGATTCAAATGAAAGTTAAACACATTCAAACAAAGCTTTTTGAATCATATGAAAGTCAAATGCATTCCACAAAGCTAATTGAATCAAATGAAAGTGCTAATTGAATCAAATGAAAGTCTAATGCTTCTACAAAGCTAATTGAATCAAATGAAAGTCAAACACATTCAAACAAACCTTTTTGAATCAAATGAAAGTCAAATGCATTCATCAAAGCTAATTGAATCAAATGAAAGTCAAATGCATTCTACAAAGCTAATTAAATCAAATGAAAGTAAAACACATTCAAACAAAGCTAATTGATTCAAATAAAAGTCAAACACATTCAAACAAAGCTTTTTGAATCATATGAAAGTCAAATGCATTCCACAAAGCTAATTGAATTAAATGAAAGTCAAAAGCATTCTACAAAGTTTATTGAATCAATTGAAAGTGAAAACAAAGCTAATGAATCAATTAAAAGTCAAACACATTCAAACAAAGCTAATTGTCTAATGCATTCTACAAAGCTAATTAAATCAAATGAAAGTCAAACACATTCAAACAAATTTTGAATCAAATGAAAGTCAAATGCATTCATCAAAGCTAATTGAATCAAATGAAAGTCAAATGCATTCTACAAAGCTAATTAAATCAAATGAAAGTAAAACACATTCAAACAAAGCTAATTGATTCAAATAAAAGTCAAACACATTCAAACAAAGTTTTTGAATCATATGAAAGTCAAATGCATTCCACAAAGCTAATTGAATTAAATGAAAGTCAAAAGCATTCTACAAAGTTTATTGAATCAATTGAAAGTGAAAAGCATTCAAACAAAGCTAATGAATCAATTGAAAGTCAAACACATTCAAACAAAGCTAATTAAATCAAATTAAAGTCTAATGCATTCTACAAAGCTAATTAAATCAAATGAAAGTCAAACACATTCAAACAAAAGTTTTGAATCAAATGAAAGTCAAACAGATTCAAACAAAGATTTTTGAATCAAATGAAAGTCAAATGCATTCAACAAAGCTGATTGAATCAAATGAAAGTCAAATGCATTTTAAAAAAGCTAATTGAATCAAATGAAAGTCAATGCATTTTTAAAAGCTAATTGAATAAAATGAAAGTCAAACACATTCAAACAAATCTAATTGAATCAAATGAAAGTCTAATGCATTTACAAAACTAATTGAATCAAATAAAAGTCAAACACATTCAAACAAAGCTTTTTGAATCATATGAAAGTCAAATGCATTCAACAAAGCTAATTGAATCAAATGAAAGTTAAATGCATTCAACAAAGCTAATTGAATCAAATGAAAGTCAAACTCATTCAAACAAAGCTAATTAAATCAAATGAAAGTCCAATGCATTCTACAAAGCTAATTGAATCAAAATGAAAGTCAAATGGATTCTATAAAGGCTCATTGAATGAAATGAAAACCAAACATATTCAAATAAAGATAATTGAATCAAATGAAATTCTATTACATTATACAAAGCTTATAGAATCAAAAGAAAGTCAAACACATTCAAACAAAGCTTTTTGAATCAAATGAAAGTTAAATGCATTCAACCAAGCTAATTGAATCAAATGAAAGTTAAACACATTCAAACAAAGCTAATTGAATCAAATGAAAGTCTAATGCATTCTACAAAGTAATTGAATAAAATGAAAGTCAAACACATTCAAACAAAGCTTTTTGAATCAAATGAAATTCAAATGCATTAATCAAAGCTAATTGAATTAAACGAAAGTCAAATGCATCTACAAAGCTAATTAAATCAAATGAAAGTAAAACACATTTAAACAAAGCTAATTGATTCAAATGAAAGTCAAACACATTCAAACAAAGCTTTTTGAATCATATGAAAGTCAAATGCATTCATCAAAGCTAATTGAATCAAATGAAAGTCAAACAAATTCAAACTAAGCTAATTAAATCAAATGAAAGTCTAATGCTTTCTACAAAGCTAATTGAATCAAATGAAAGTCAAACACATTCAAGCAAACCTTTTTGAATCAAATGAAAGTCAAATGCATTCATCAAAGCTAATTGAATCAAATGAAAGTCAAATGCATTCTACAAAGCTAATTAAATAAAATGAAAGTAAAACACATTCAAACAAAGCTAATTGATTTAAATAAAAGTCAAACACATTCAAACAAGGTTTTTGAATCATATGAAAGTCAAATGCATTCCACAAAGCTAATTGAATTAAATGAAAGTCAAAAGCATTCTACAAAGTTTATTGAATCAATTGAAAGTGAAAAGCATTCAAACAAAGCTAATTGAATCAATTGAAAGTCAAACACATTCAAACAAAGCTAATTAAATCAAATTAAAGTCTAATGCATTCTACAAAGCTAATTAAATCAAATGAAAGTCAAACACATTCAAACAAAACGTTTTGAATCAAATGAAAGTCAAACAGATTCAAACAAAGATTTTTGAATCAAATGAAAGTCAAATGCATTCAACAAAGCTGATTGAATCAAATGAAAGTCAAATGCATTTTTAAAAAGCTAATTGAATCAAATGAAAGTCAATGCATTTTAAAAAGCTAATTGAATCAAATGAAAGTCAAACACATTCAAACAAATCTAATTGAATCAAATGAAAGTCTAATGCATTCTACAAAACTAATTGAATCAAATAAAAGTCAAACACATTCAAACAAAGCTTTTTAAATCATATGAAAGTCAATGCAAAAGCTAATTGAATCAAATGAAAGTCAAAGCTAATTGAATCAAATGAAAGTCAAACTCATTCAAACAAAGCTAATTAAATCAAATGAAAGTCCAATGCATTCTACAAAGCTAATTGAATCAAATGAAAGTCAAATGGATTCTAAAGGCTCATTGAATGAAATGAAAACCAAACATATTAAAATAAAGCTAATTGAATCGAATTTCTATTACATTATACAAAGCTTATAGAATCAAATGAAAGTCAAACACATTCAAACAAAGCTTTTTGAATCAAATGAAAGTCAAATGCATTCAACCAAGCAAATTGAATCAAATGAAAGTTAAACACATTCAAACAAAGCTAATTGAATCAAATGAAAGTCTAATGCATTCTACAAAGTTAATTGAATAAAATGAAAGTCAAACACATTCAAACAAAGCTTTTTGAATCAAATGAAATTCAAATGCATTCATCAAAGCTAATTGAATTAAACGAAAGTCAAATGCATTTTACAAAGCTAATTAAATCAAATGAAAGTAAAACACATTCAAACAAAGCTAATTGATTCAAATGAAAGTCAAACACATTCAAACATAGCTTTTTGAATCATATGAAAGTCAAATGCATTCGAAAATCTAATTGAATCAAATGAAAGTCAAATGCATTCTACAAAGAGAAATGAATAAAATAAAAGTCAAATTCATTCAAACAAAGCTTTTTGAATCAAATGAAGGTCAAAGGCATTCAACAAAGCTATCAAATGAAAGTCAACTGGATTCTACAAAGCTAATTAAATGAAATGAAAGTCAAACGTATTCAAACAAAGCTAATTGAATCAAATGAAATTCTAATACATTCTACAAAGCTAATAGAATCAAATAAAAGTCAAACACATTCAAACAAAGCATTTTGAATCAAATGAAAGTCAAATGCATTCAACAAAGCTAATTGAATAAAATGAAAGTCAAACACATTCAATCAAAGCTAATTGAATCAAATGAAAGTCTAATGCATTCTACAAAGCTAATTGAATCAAATGAAAGTCAAACACATTCAAACAAAGCTTTTTGAATGAAAGTCAAATGCATTCACAAAGCTAATTGAATCAAATGAAAGTCAAACAAATTCAAAAAGAATTGAATCAAATGAAAGTCCAATGCTTTCTACAAAGCTAATTGAATCAAATAAAGTCAAACACATTCAAACAAAGCTGAAAGTCAAATGCATTCAAAACCTATTTGATTCAATGAAATAAAACATTCAAAAAAGTAATTAAATCAAATGAAAGTCAAATGCATTCTACAAAGCTAAATTATTGAAATCAAATTGGATCAAAGTCAAATGCATTTCAAAACAAAAGCTTAACATTGAATCAATTGAAAGTTCAAACCACATTCAAACAAAGCTAATTGAATCAAATAAAAGTCATAATGCATTCATACAAAGCTAATTGAATCAAATGAAAGTCAAACACATTTCAAAAAAGCTTTTGAATCAGCAATTATCAAAGAATGAAATACAAACAAAGTAAATCAATTTTTAAAAAGCTAATTGAATCAAATGAAAGTCAAATGCATTTTTAAAAAGCTAATTGAAATCAAATGAAAGTCAAAACACACATTCAAAACAAATCTAAATTGAATTAAATGAAAGTCTAATGCATTCATACAAAACTAATTGAATCAAATAAAAGTAATACACATTCAAACAAAGCTTTTTGAATCAAATGAAAGTCAAATGCATTTAACAAAGCTAATTAAATCAAATGAAAGTTAAAACAAATTCAAACAAAGCTAATTGAATCAAATGAAAGTCAAACTCATTCAAACAAAGCTAATTAAATCAAATGAAAGTCTAATGCATTCTACAAAGCTAATTGAATCAAATGAAAGTCAAAATGGATTCTACAAGACTCATTGAATGAAATGAAAACCAAAACATATACAAATCAAACTAACATTTACAAAACTATGAATCAAATGAAAGTTAATACACATTCAAACAAAGCTTTATGAATCAAATGAAAGTCAAATGCATTCCAACAAAGCTAATTGAATCAAATGAAAGTTAAACAAATTCAAACAAAGCTAATTGAATCAAATGAAAGTCTAACATCACAAAGCTAATTAATTCAAATAAAGTCAAACTCATTTCAAACAAAGCTAATTGAAATCAAATGAAAGTCTAAATGCATTCTAACAAAGCCTAATTGAATCAAAATGAAAGTCAAACACATTCAAACAAAGTTTTTTAATCAAATGAAATTCATAATGCATCATCAAAATAATTGAATCAAACAAAGTCAAATCATTAAAAAGCTAATTGAATCAAATGAAAGTCAAATGCATTTTAAAAAGCTAATTGAATCAAATGAAAGTCAAACACATTCAAACAAAGCTAATTGAATTCAAATGAAAGTCAAAACTTACATTCAAACAAAGCTTAATTGAAATCAAATGAAAGTAATTAAACATGCAAATTCAAAAAAGCTAAAATATGAATCAAATAAAAAAACAAAAAAAAAAAAAAAAAAAAACAAATAATTCAAATACAAAGCTAAAATCAAATGAAAGAAAAAAACATTTCAAAAAAGCTAATTGAATCAAATGAAAAATCAAATAAAATCAAACAACATTAAAAAAAATCAAATGAAAGTCAAATCATTCCACAAAGCTAATTGAATCAAATGAAAGTTAAACAAATTCAAACTAAGCTAATTGAATAAAATGAAAGTCTAATGCTTTCTACAAAGCTAATTGAATCAAATAAAGTCAAACACATTCAAACAAACCTAATTGAATCAAATGAAAGTCTAATGCATTCTACAAAGCTAATTGAATAAAATGAAAGTCAAACACATTCAAAACAAAGGTTTTTGAATCAAATGAAATTCAAATGCATTCATCAAAGGTAATTGAATCAAACGAAAGTCAAATGCATTCTACAAAGCTAATTAAATCAAATGAAAGTAAAACACATTCAAACAAAGCTAATTGATTCAAATAAAAGTCAAAACACATTCAAACAAAGCTTTTTGAATCATATAAAAGTCAAATGCATTCCACAAAGCTAATTGAATTAAATGAAAGTCAAAGGCATTCTACAAAGTTTATTGAATCAATTGAAAGTGAAAAGCATTCAAACAAAGCTAATTGAATCAATTGAAAGTCAAACACATTCAAACAAAGCTAATTAAATCAAATTAAAGTCTAATGCATTCTACAAAGCTAATTAAATCAAATGAAAGTCAAACACATTCAAACAAAACGTTTTGAATCAAATGAAAGTCAAACAGATTTAAACAAAGCTTTTTGAATCAAATGAAAGTCAAATGCATTCAACAAAGCTGATTGAATCAAATGAAAGTCAAATGCATTTTTAAAAAGCTAATTGAATCAAATGAAAGTCAAATGCATTTTTAAAAAGCTAATTGAATCGAATGAAAGTCAAACACATTCAAACAAATCTAATTGAATCAAATGAAAGTCTAATGCATTCTACAAAACTAATTGAATCAAATAAAAGTCAAACACATTCAAACAAAGCTTTTTGAATCATATGAAAGTCAAATGCATTCAACAAAACTAATTGAAATCAAATGAAAGTTAAATGCATTCTACAAAGCTAATTGAATCAAATGAAAGTCAAACTCATTCAAACAAAGCTAATTAAATCAAATGAAAGTCTTATGCATTCTACAAAGCTAATTGAATCAAATGAAAGTCAAATGGATTCTACAAGGCTCATTGAATGAAATGAAAACCAAACATATTCAAATAAAGCTAATTGAATCAAATGAAATTCTATTACATTATACAAAGCTTATAGAATCAAATGAAAGTTAAACACATTTAAACAAAGCTTTTTGAATCAAATGAAAGTCAAATGCATTCAACCAAGCTAATTGAATCAAATGAAAGTTAAACACATTCAAACAAAGCTAATTGAATCAAATGAAAGTCTAATGCATTCTACAAAGCTAATTGAATAAAATGAAAGTCAAACACATTCAAACAAAGCTTTTTGAATCAAATGAAATTCAAATGCATTCATCAAAGCTAATTGAATCAAACGAAAGTCAAATGCATTCTACAAAGCTAATTAAATCAAATGAAAGTAAAACACATTCTAACAAAGCTAATTGATTCAAATGAAAGTCAAACACATTCAAACATAGCTTTTTGAATCATATGAAAGCAAATGCATTCCACAAATCTAATTGAATCAAATGAAAGTCAAATGCATTCTACAAAGCGAAATGAATAAAATAAAAGTCAAATTCATTCAAACAAAGCTTTTTGAATCAAATGAAGGTCAAATGCATTCAACAAAGCTATCAAATGAAAGTCAAATGGATTCTACAAAGCTAATTAAATGAAATGAAAGTCAAACGTATTCAAACAAAGCTAATTGAATCAAATGAAATTCTAATACGTTCTACAAAGCTAATAAAATCAAATAAAAGTCAAACACATTCAAACAAAGCATTTTGAATCAAATGAAAGTCAAATGCATTCAACAAAGCTAATTGAATAAAATGAAAGTCAAACACATTCAATCAAAGCTAATTGAATTAAATGAAAGTCTAATGCATTCTACAAAGCTAATTAAATCAAATGAAAGTCAAACACATTCAAACAAACCTTTTTGAATCAAATGAAAGTCAAATGCATTCATCAAAGCTAATTAGATCAAATGAAAGTCAAATGCATTTAACAAAGCTAATTAAATCAAATGAAAGTAAAACACATTCAAACAAAGCTAATTGATTTAAATGAAAGTCTAACACATTCAAACAAAGCTTTTTGAATCATATGAAAGTCAAATGCATTCAACAAAGCTAATTGAATAAAATGAAAGTCAAACACATTCAATCAAAGCTAATTGAATCAAATGAAAGTCTAATGCATTCTACAAAGCTAATTGAATCAAATGAAAGTCAAACACATTCAAACAAAGCTTTTTGAATAAAATGAAAGTCAAATGCATTCATCAAAGCTAATTAGATCAAATGAAAGTTAAATGCATTTAACAAAGCTAATTAAATCAAATGAAAGTAAAACACATTCAAACAAAGCTAATTGATTTAAATGAAAGTCAAACACATTCAAACATAGCTTTTTGAATCATATGAAAGTCAAATGCATTCCACAAATCTAATTGAATCAAATGAAAGTCAAATGCATTCTACAAAGCGAAATGAATAAAATAAAAGTCAAATTCATTCAAACAAAGCTTTTTGAATCAAATGAAGGTCAAATGCATTCAACAAAGCTATCAAATGAAAGTTAAATGGATTCTACAAAGCTAATTAAATGAAATGAAAGTCAAACGTATTCAAACAAAGCTAATTGAATCAAATGAAATTCTAATACATTCTACAAAGCTAATAGAATCAAATAAAAGTCAAACACATTCAAACAAAGCATTTTGAATCAAATGAAAGTCAAATGCATTCAACAAAGCTAATTGAATAAAATGAAAGTCAAACACATTCAATCAAAGCTAATTGAATCAAATGAAAGTCTAATGCATTCTACAAAGCTAATTGAATCAAATAAAGTCAAACACATTCAAACAAACCTTTTTGAATCAAATGAAAGTCAAATGCATTCATCAAAGCTAATTGAATCAATTGAAAGTTAAATGCATTCTACAAAGCTAATTAAATCAAATGAAAGTAAAACACATTCAAACAAAGCTAATTGATTCAAATAAAAGTTAAAACACATTCAAACAAAGCTTTTTGAATCATATGAAAGTCAAATGCATTCAACAAAGCTAATTGAATAAAATGAAAGTCAAACATATTCAATCAAAGCTAATTGAATCAAATGAAAGTCTAATGCATTCTACAAAGCTAATTGAATCAAATGAAAGTCAAACACATTCAAACAAAGCTTTTTGAATCAAATGAAAGTCAAATGCATTCATCAAAGCTAATTAGATCAAATGAAAGTTAAATGCATTTAACAAAGCTAATTAAATCAAATGAAAGTAAAACACATTCAAAACAAAGCTAATTGATTCAAATGAAAGTCAAACACTTTCAAACATAGCTTTTTGAATCATATGAAAGTCAAATGCATTCCACAAATCTAATTGAATCAAATGAAAGTCAAATGCATTCTACAAAGCGAAATGAATAAAATAAAAGTCAAATTCATTCAAAACAAAGCTTTTTGAATCAAATGAAGGTCAAATGCATTCAACAAAGCTATCGAATGAAAGTTAAATGGATTCTACAAAGCTAATTAAATGAAATGAAAGTCAAACGTATTCAAACAAAGCTAATTGAATCAAATGAAATTCTAATACATTCTACAAAGCTAATAGAATCAAATAAAAGTCAAACACATTCAAACAAAGCATTTTGAATCAAATGAGAGTCAATGCATTCAACAAAGCTAATTGAATAAAATGAAAGTCAAACACATTCAATCAAAGCTAATTGAATCAAATGAAAGTCTAATGCATTCTACAAAGTTAATTAAATCAAATGAAAGTCAAACACATTCAAACAAACCTTTTTGAATCAAATGAAAGTCAAATGCATTCATCAAAGCTAATTAGATCAAATGAAAGTCAAATGCATTTAACAAAGCTAATTAAATCAAATGAAAGTAAAACACATTCAAACAAAGCTAATTGATTAAAATGAAAGTCAAACACATTCAAACAAAGCTTTTTGAATCATATGAAAGTCAAATGCATTCAACAAAGCTAATTTAATAAGAAAATGAAAGTCAAACACATTTAATCAAAGCTAATGAATCAAATGAAAGTCTAATGCATTCTACAAAGCTAATTGAATCAAATGAAAGTCAAACACATTCAAATAAAGCTTTTTGAATCAAATGAAAGTCAAATGCATTCATCAAAGCTAATTAGATCAAATGAAAGTTAAATGCATTTAACAAAGCTAATTAAATCAAATGAAAGTAAAACACATTCAAACAAAGCTAATTGATTCAAATGAAAGTCAAACACATTCAAACATAGCTTTTTGAATCATATGAAAGTCAAATGTATTCCACAAATCTAATTAAATCAAATGAAAGTCAAATGCATTCTACAAAGCGAAATGAATTAAATAAAAGTCAAATTCATTCAAACAAAGCTTTTTGAATCCAATGAAGGTCAAATGCATTCAACAAAGCTATCAAATGAAAGTTAAATGGATTCTACAAAGCTAATTAAATGAAATGAAAGTCAAACGTATTCAAACAAAGCTAATTGAATCAAATGAAATTCTAATACATTCTACAAAGCTAATAGAATCAAATAAAAGTCAAACACATTCAAACAAAGCATTTTGAATCAAATGAAAGTCAAATGCATTCAACAAAGCTAATTGAATAAAATGAAAGTTAAACACATTCAATCAAAGCTAATTGAATCAAATGAAAGTCTAATGCATTCTACAAAGCTAATTGAATCAAATAAAGTCAAACACATTCAAACAAACCTTTTTGAATCAAATGAAAGTCAAATGCATTCATAAAAACTAATTGAATCAATTGAAAGTTAAATGCATTCTACAAAGCTAATTAAATCAAATGAAAGTAAAACACATTCAAACAAAGCTAATTGATTCAAATAAAAGTTAAACACATTCAAACAAAGCTTTTTGAATCATATGAAAGTCAAATGCATTCAACAAAGCTAATTGAATAAAATGAAAGTCAAACATATTCAATGAAAGCTAATTGAATCAAATGAAAGTCTAATGCATTCTACAAAGCTAATTGAATCAAATGAAAGTCAAACACATTCAAACAAAGCTTTTTGAATCAAATGAAAGTCAAATGCATTCATCAAAGCTAATTAGATCAAATGAAAGTTAAATGCATTTAACAAAGCTAATTAAATCAAATGAAAGTAAAACACATTCAAACAAAGCTAATTGATTCAAATGAAAGTCAAACACATTCAAACATAGCTTTTTGAATCATATGAAAGTCAAATGCATTCCACAAATCTAATTGAATCAAATGAAAGTCAAATGCATTCTACAAAGCGAAATGAATAAAATAAAAGTCAAATTCATTCAAACAAAGCTTTTTGAATCAAATGAAGGTCAAATGCATTCAACAAAGATATCAAATGAAAGTTAAATGGATTCTACAAAGCTAATTAAATGAAATGAAAGTCAAACGTATTAAAACAAAGCTAATTGAATCAAATGAAATTCTAATACATTCTACAAAGCTAATAGAATCAAATAAAAGTCAAAAACATTCAAACAAAGCATTTTGAATCAAATGAGAGTCAAATGCATTCAACAAAGCTAATTGAATAAAATGAAAGTCAAACACATTCAATCAAAGCTAATTGAATCAAATGAAAGTCTAATGCATTCTACAAAGCTAATTAAATCAAATGAAAGTCAAACACATTCAAACAAACCTTTTTGAATCAAATAAAGTCAAATGCATTCATCAAAGCTAATTAGATCAAATGAAAGTCAAATGCATTTAACAAAGCTAATTAAATCAAATGAAAGTAAAACACATTCAAACAAAGCTAATTGATTCAAATGAAAGTCAAACACATTCAAACAGAGCTTTTTGAATCATATGAAAGTCAAATGCATTCAACAAAGCTAATTGAATAAAATGAAAGTCAAACACATTCAATCAAAGCTAATTGAATCAAATGAAAGTCTAATGCATTCTACAAAGCTAATTGAATCAAATGAAAGTCAAACACATTCAAACAAAGCTTTTTGAATCAAATGAAAGTCAAATGCATTCATCAAAGCTAATTAGATCAAATGAAAGTTAAATGCATTTAACAAAGCTAATTAAATCAAATGAAAGTAAAACACATTCAAACAAAGCTAATTGATTCAAATGAAAGTCAAACACATTCAAACATAGCTTTTTGAATCATATGAAAGTCAAATGCATTCCACAAATCTAATTGAATCAAATGAAAGTCAAATGCATTCTACAAAGCGAAATGAATAAAATAAAAGTCAAATTCATTCAAACAAAGCTTTTTGAATCAAATGAAGGTCAAATGCATTCAACAAAGCTATCAAATGAAAGTCAAATGGATTCTACAAAGCTAATTAAATGAAATGAAAGTCAAACGTATTCAAACAAAGCTAATTGAATCAAATGAAATTCTAATACATTCTACAAAAGCTAATAAAATCAAATAAAAGTCAAACACATTCAAACAAAGCATTTTGAATCAAATGAAAGTCAAATGCATTCAACAAAGCTAATTGAATAAAATGAAAGTCAAACACATTCAATCAAAGCTAATTGAATCAAATGAAAGTCTAATGCATTCTACAAAGCTAATTAAATCAAATGAAAGTCAAACACATTCAAACAAACTTTTTTGAATCAAATGAAAGTCAAATGCATTCATCAAAGCTAATTAGATCAAATGAAAGTCAAATGCATTTAACAAAGCTAATTAAATCAAATGAAAGTAAAACACATTTAAACAAATCTAATTGATTCAAATGAAAGTCAAACACATTCAAACAAAGCTTTTTGAATCATATGAAAGTCAAATGCATTCAACAAAGCTAATTGAATAAAATGAAAGTCAAACACATTCAATCAAAGCTAATTGAATCAAATGAAAGTCTAATGCATTCTACAAAGCTAATTGAATCAAATGAAAGTCAAACACATTCAAACAAAGCTTTTTGAATCAAATTAAAGTCAAATGCATTCATCAAAGCTAATTAGATCAAATGAAAGTCAAACACATTCAAACAAAACGTTTTGAATCAAATGAAAGTCAAACAGATTCAAACAAAGCTTTTTGAATCAAATGAAAGTCAAATGCATTCAACAAAGCTGATTGAATCAAATGAAAGTCAAATGCATTTTTAAAAAGCTAATTGAATCAAATGAAAGTCAAATGCATTTTTAAAAAGCTAATTGAATCAAATGAAAGTCAAACACATTCAAACAAATCTAATTGAATCAAATGAAAGTCTAATGCATTCTACAAAACTAATTGAATCAAATAAAAGTCAAACACATTCAAACAAAGCTTTTTGAATCATATGAAAGTCAAATGCATTCAACAAAACTAATTGAATCAAATGAAAGTTAAATGCATTTTACAAAGCTAATTGAATCAAATGAAAGTCAAACTCATTCAAACAAAGCTAATTAAATCAAATGAAAGTCTTATGCATTCTACAAAGCTAATTGAATCAAATGAAAGTCAAATGGATTCTACAAGGCTCATTGAATGAAATGAAAACCAAACATATTCAAATAAAGCTAATTGAATCAAATGAAATTCTATTACATTATACAAAGCTTATAGAATCAAATGAAAGTTAAACACATTTAAACAATGCTTTTTGAATCAAATGAAAGTCAAATGCATTCAACCAAGCTAATTAAATCAAATGAAAGTTAAACACATTCAAACAAAGCTAATTGAATCAAATGAAAGTCTAATGCATTCTACAAAGCTAATTGAATAAAATGAAAGTCAAACACATTCAAACAAAGCTTTTTGAATCAAATGAAATTCAAATGCATTCATCAAAGTTAATTGAATCAAACGAAAGTCAAATGGATTCTACAAAGCTAATTAAATGAAATGAATATCAAACGTATTCAAACAAAGCTAATTGAATCAAATGAAATTCTAATACATTCTACAAAGCTAATAGAATCAAATAAAAGTCAAACACATTCAAACAAAGCATTTTGAATCAAATTAAAGTCAAATTCATTCAACAAAGCTAATTGAATAAAATGAAAGTCAAACACATTCAATCAAAGCTAATTGAATCAAATGAAAGTCTAATGCATTCTACAAAGCTAATTGAATTAAATGAAAGTCAAACACATTTAAACAAAGCTTTTTGAATCAAATGAAAGTCAAATGCATTCATCAAAGCTAATTAGATCAAATGAAAGTCAAATGCATTTATTAAAGCTAATTAAATCAAATGAAAGTAAAACACATTCAAACAAAGCTAATTGATTCAAATGAAAGTCAAACACATTCAAACATAGCTTTTTTAATCATATGAAAGTCAAATGCATTCCACAAAGATAATTGAATCAAATGAAAGTCAAACAAATTCAAACTAAGCTAATTGAATCAAATGAAAGTCTAATGCTTTCTACAAAGCTAATTGAATCAAATAAAGTCAAACACATTCAAACAAACCTTTTTGAATCAAATGAAAGTCAAATGCATTCATCAAAGCTAATTGAATCAAATGAAAGTCAAATGCATTCTACAAAGCTAATTAAATCAAATGAAAGTAAAACACATTCAAACAAAGCTAATTAATTCAAATGAAAGTCAAACACATTCAAACATAGCTTTTTGAATCAAATGAAATTCAAATGCATTCATCAAAGCTAATTGAATCAAACGAAAGTCAAATGCATTCTACAAAGCTAATTAAATCAAATGAAAGTAAAACACATTCAAACAAAGCTAATTGATTCAAATGAAAGTCAAACACATTCAAACATAGCTTTTTAAATCATATGAAAGCAAATGCATTCCACAAATCTAATTGAATCAAATGAAAGTCAAATGCATTCTACAAAGCGAAATGAATAAAATAAAAGTCAAATTCATTCAACCAAAGCTTTTTGAATCAAATGAAGGTCAAATGCATTCAACAAAGCTATCAAATGAAAGTCAAATGGATTCTACAAAGCTAATTAAATGAAATGAAAGTCAAACGTATTCAAACAAAGCTAATTGAATCAAATGAAAGTCTAATGCATTCTACAAAACTAATTGAATCAAATAAAAGTCAAACACATTCAAACAAAGCTTTTTGAATCATATGAAAGTCAAATGCATTCAACAAAACTAATTGAATCAAATGAAAGTTAAATGCATTCTACAAAGCTAATTGAATCAAATGAAAGTCAAACTCATTCAAACAAAGCTAATTAAATCAAATGAAAGTCTTATGCATTCTACAAAGCTAATTGAATCAAATGAAAGTCAAATGGATTCTACAAGGCTCATTGAATGAAATGAAAACCAAACATATTCAAATAAAGCTAATTGAATCAAATGAAATTCTATTACATTATACAAAGCTTATAGAATCAAATGAAAGTTAAACACATTTAAACAAAGCTTTTTGAATCAAATGAAAGTCAAATGCATTCAACCAAGCTAATTGAATCAAATGAAATTTAAACACATTCAAACAAATCTAATTGAATCAAATGAAAGTCTAATGCATTCTACAAAACTAATTGAATCAAATAAAAGCCAAACACATTCAAACAAAGCTTTTTAAATCATTGAAAGTCAAATGCATTCAACAAAACTAATTAAATCAAATGAAAGTTAAATGCATTCTACAAAGCTAATTGAATCAAATGAAAGTCAAACTCATTCAAACAAAGCTAATTAAATCAAATGAAAGTCTTATGCATTCTACAAAGCTAATTGAATCAAATGAAAGTCAAATGGATTCTACAAGGCTCATTGAATGAAATGAAAACCAAACATATTCAAATAAAGCTAATTGAATCAAATGATATTCTATTACATTATACAAAGCTTATATAATCAAATGAAAGTTAAACACATTTAAACAATGCTTTTTGAATCAAATGAAAGTCTAATGCATTCAACCAAGCTAATTGAATCAAATGAAAGTTAAACACATTCAAACAAAGCTAATTGAATCAAATGAAAGTCTAATGCATTCTACAAAGCTAATTGAATAAAATGAAAGTCAAACACATTCAATCATAGCTAATTGAATCAAATGAAAGTCTAACGCATTCTACAAAGCTAATTTAATTAAATGAAAGTCAAACACATTCAAACAAAGCGTTTTGAATCAAATGAAAGTCAAATGCATTCATCAAAGCTAATTAGATCAAATGAAAGTCAAATGCATTTATTAAAGCTAATTAAATCAAATGAAAGTAAAACACATTCAAACAAAGCTAATTGATTCAAATGAAAGTCAAACACATTCAAACATAGCTTTTTGAATCATATGAAAGTCAAATGCATTCCACAAAGATAATTGAATCAAATGAAAGTCAAACAAATTCAAACTAAGCTAATTGAATCAAATGAAAGTCTAATGCTTTCTACAAAGCTAATTGAATCAAATAAAGTCAAACACATTCATACAAACCTTTTTGAATCAAATGAAAGTCAAATGCATTCATCAAAGCTAATTGAATCAAATGAAAGTCAAATGCATTCTACAAAGCTAATTAAATCAAATGAAAGTAAAACACATTCAAACAAAGCTAATTGATTCAAATAAAAGTCAAACACATTCAAACAATGCTTTTTGAATCATATGAAAGTCAAATGCATTCCACAAAGCTAATTGAATTAAATGAAAGTCAAAGGCATTCTACAAAGTTTATTGAATCAATTGAAAGTGAAAAGCATTCAAACAAAGCTAATTGAATCAATTGAAAGTCAAACACATTCAAACAAAGCTAATTAAATCAAATTAAAGTCTAATACATTCTACAAAGCTAATTAAATCAAATGAAAGTCAAACACATTCAAACAAAATGTTTTGAATCAAATGAAAGTCAAACAGATTCAAACAAAGCTTTTTGAATCAAATGAAAGTCAAATGCATTCAACAAAGCTGATTGAATCAAATGAAAGTCAAATGCATTTTTAAAAAGCTAATTGAATCAAATGAAAGTCAAATGCATTTTTAAAAAGCTAATTGAATCAAATGAAAGTCAAACACATTCAAACAAATCTAATTGAATCAAATGAAAGTCTAATGCATTCTACAAAACTAATTGAATCAAATAAAAGTCAAACACATTCAAACAAAGCTTTTTGAATCATATGAAAGTCAAATGCATTCAACAAAACTAATTGAATCAAATGAAAGTTAAATGCATTTTACAAAGCTAATTGAATCAAATGAATTCAAACTCATTCAAACAAAGCTAATTAAATCAAATGAAAGTATTATGCATTCTACAAAGCTAATTGAATAAAATGAAAGTCAAATGGATTCTACAAGGCTCATTGAATGAAATGAAAACCAAACATATTCAAATAAAGCTAATTGAATCAAATGAAATTCTATTACATTATACAAAGCTTATAGAATCAAATGAAAGTTAAACACATTTAAACAAAGCTTTTTGAATCAAATGAAAGTCAAATGCATTCAACCAAGCTAATTGAATCAAATGAAATTTAAACACATTCAAACAAATCTAATTGAATCAAATGAAAGTCTAATGCATTCTACAAAACTAATTGAATCAAATAAAAGCCAAACACATTCAAACAAAGCTTTTTAAATCATATGAAAGTCAAATGCATTCAACAAAACTAATTAAATCAAATGAAAGTTAAATGCATTCTACAAAGCTAATTGAATCAAATGAAAGTCAAACTCATTCAAACAAAGCTAATTAAATCAAATGAAAGTCTTATGCATTCTACAAAGCTAATTGAATCAAATGAAAGTCAAATGGATTCTACAAGGCTCATTGAATGAAATGAAAACCAAACATATTCAAATAAAGCTAATTGAATCAAATGATATTCTATTACATTATACAAAGCTTATATAATCAAATGAAAGTTAAACACATTTAAACAATGCTTTTTGAATCAAATGAAAGTCTAATGCATTCAACCAAGCTAATTGAATCAAATGAAAGTTAAACACATTCAAACAAAGCTAATTGAATCAAATGAAAGTCTAATGCATTCTACAAAGCTAATTGAATAAAATGAAAGTCAAACACATTCAATCATAGCTAATTGAATCAAATGAAAGTCTAATGCATTCTACAAAGCTAATTGAATTAAATGAAAGTCAAACACATTCAAACAAAGCGTTTTGAATCAAATGAAAGTCAAATGCATTCATCAAAGCTAATTAGATCAAATGAAAGTCAAATGCATTTATTAAAGCTAATTAAATCAAATGAAAGTAAAACACATTCAAACAAAGCTAATTGATTCAAATGAAAGTCAAACACATTCAAACATAGCTTTTTGAATCATATGAAAGTCAAATGCATTCCACAAAGATAATTGAATAAAATGAAAGTCAAACACATTCAAACAAAGCTTTTTGAATCAAATGAAATTCAAATGTATTCATCAAAGCTAATTGAATCAAACGAAAGTCAAATGCATTCTACAAAGCTAATTAAATCAAATGAAAGTAAAACACATTCAAACAAAGCTAATTGATTCAAATGAAAGTCAAACACATTCAAACATAGCTTTTTGAATCATATGAAAGCAAATGCATTCCACAAATCTAATTGAATCAAATGAAAGTCAAATGCATTCTACAAAGCGAAATGAATAAAATAAAAGTCAAATTCATTCAAACAAAGCTTTTTGAATCAAATGAAGGTCAAATGCATTCAACAAAGCTATCAAATGAAAGTCAAATGGATTCTACAAAGCTAATTAAATGAAATGAAAGTCAAACGTATTCAAACAAAGCTAATTGAATCAAATGAAAGTCTAATGCATTCTACAAAACTAATTGAATCAAATAAAAGTCAAACACATTCAAACAAAGCTTTTTGAATCATATGAAAGTCAAATGCATTCAACAAAACTAATTGAATCAAATGAAAGTTAAATGCATTCTACAAAGCTAATTGAATCAAATGAAAGTCAAACTCATTCAAACAAAGCTAATTAAATCAAATGAAAGTCTTATGCATTCTACAAAGCTAATTGAATCAAATGAAAGTCAAATGGATTCTACAAGGCTCATTGAATGAAATGAAAACCAAACGTATTCAAATAAAGCTAATTGAATCAAATGAAATTCTATTACATTATACAAAGCTTATAGAATCAAATGAAAGTTAAACACATTTAAACAAAGCTTTTTGAATCAAATGAAAGTCAAATGCATTCAACCAAGCTAATTGAATCAAATGAAATTTAAACACATTCAAACAAATCTAATTGAATCAAATGAAAGTATAATGCATTCTACAAAACTAATTGAATCAAATAAAAGCCAAACACATTCAAACAAAGCTTTTTAAATCATATGAAAGTCAAATGCATTCAACAAAACTAATTAAATCAAATGAAAGTTAAATGCATTCTACAAAGCTAATTGAATCAAATGAAAGTCAAACTCATTCAAACAAAGCTAATTAAATCAAATGAAAGTCTTATGCATTCTACAAAGCTAATTGAATCAAATGAAAGTCAAATGGATTCTACAAGGCTCATTGAATGAAATGAAAACCAAACATATTCAAATAAAGCTAATTGAATCAAATGATATTCTATTACATTATACAAAGCTTATATAATCAAATGAAAGTTAAACACATTTAAACAATGCTTTTTGAATCAAATGAAAGTCTAATGCATTCAACCAAGCTAATTGAATCAAATGAAAGTTAAACACATTCAAACAAAGCTAATTGAATCAAATGAAAGTCTAATGCATTCTACAAAGCTAATTGAATAAAATGAAAGTCAAACACATTCAATCATAGCTAATTGAATCAAATGAAAGTCTAATGCATTCTACAAAGCTAATTGAATTAAATGAAAGTCAAACACATTCAAACAAAGCGTTTTGAATCAAATGAAAGTCAAATGCATTCATCAAAGCTATTTAGATCAAATGAAAGTCAAATGCATTTATTAAAGCTAATTAAATCAAATGAAAGTAAAACACATTTAAACAAAGCTAATTGATTCAAATGAAAGTCAAACACATTCAAACATAGCTTTTTGAATCATATGAAAGTCAAATGCATTCCACAAAGATAATTGAATCAAATGAAAGTCAAACAAATTCAAACTAAGCTAATTGAATCAAATGAAAGTTTAATGCTTTCTACAAAGCTAATTGAATCAAATAAAGTCAATCACATTCAAACAAACCTTTTTGAATCAAATGAAAGTCAAATGCATTCATCAAAGCTAATTGAATCAAATGAAAGTCAAATGCATTCTACAAAGCTAATAAATCAAATGAAAGTAAAACACATTCAAACAAAGCTAATTGATTCAAATAAAAATCAAACACATTCAAACAAAGCTTTTTGAATCATATGAAAGTCAAATGCATTCCACAAAGCTAATTGAATTAAATGAAAGTCAAAGGCATTCTACAAAGTTTATTGAATCAATTGAAAGTGAAAAGCATTCAAAGAAAGCTAATTGAATCAATTGAAAGTCAAACACATTCAAACAAAGCTAATTAAATCAAATTAAAGTCTAATGCATTCTACAAAGCTAATTAAATCAAATGAAAGTCAAACACATTCAAACAAAATGTTTTGAATCAAATGAAATTCAAATGCATTCATCAAAGCTAATTGAATCAAACGAAAGTCAAATGCATTCTACAAAGCTAATTAAATCAAATGAAAGTAAAACACATTCAAACAAAGCTAATTGATTCAAATGAAAGTCAAACACATTCAAACATAGCTTTTTGAATCATATGAAAGCAAATGCATTCCACAAATCTAATTGAATCAAATGAAAGTCAAATGCATTCTACAAAGCGAAATGAATAAAATAAAAGTCAAATTCATTCAAACAAAGCTTTTTGAATCAAATGAAGGTCAAATGCATTCAACAAAGCTATCAAATGAAAGTCAAATGGATTCTACAAAGCTAATTAAATGAAATGAAAGTCAAACGTATTCAAACAAAGCTAAATGAATCAAATGAAATTCTAATACATTCTACAAAGCTAATAGAATCAAATAAAAGTCAAACACATTCAAACAAAGCATTTTGAATCAAATGAAAGTCAAATGCATTCAACAAAGCTAATTGAATAAAATGAAAGTCAAACACATTCAATCAAAGCTAATTGAATCAAATCAAAGTCTAATGCATTCTACAAAGCTAATTAAATCAAATGAAAGTCAAACACATTCAAACAAACATTTTTGAATCAAATGAAAGTCAAATGCATTCATCAAAGCTAATTAGATCAAATGAAAGTCAAATGCATTTAACAAAGCTAATTAAATCAAATGAAAGTAAAACACATTCAAACAAAGCTAATTGATTCAAATGAAAGTCAAACACATTCAATCAAAGCTTTTTGAATCATATGAAAGTCAAATGCATTCAACAAAGCTAATTGAATAAAATGAAAGTCAAACACATTCAATCAAAGCTAATTGAATCAAATGAAAGTCTAATGCATTCTACAAAGCTAATTGAATCAAATGAAAGTCAAACACATTCAAACAAAGCGTTTTGAATCAAATGAAAGTCAAATGCATTCATCAAAGCTAATTAGATCAAATGAAAGTTAAATGCATTTAACAAAGCTAATTAAATCAAATGAAAGTAAAACACATTCAAACAAAGCTAATTGATTCAAATGAAAGTCAAACACATTCAAACATAGCTTTTTGAATCAAATGAAAGTCAAATGCATTCCACAAATCTAATTGAATCAAATGCAAGTCAAATGCATTCTACAAAGCGAAATGAATAAAATAAAAGTCAAATTCATTCAAACAAAGCTTTTTGAATCAAATGAAGGTCAAATGCATTCAACAAAGCTATCAAATGAAAGTTAAATGGATTCTACAAAGCTAATTAAATGAAATGAAAGTCAAACGTATTCAAACAAAGCTAATTGACTCAAATGAAATTCTAATTCATTCTACAAAGCTAATAGAATCAAATAAAAGTCAAACACATTCAAACAAAGCATTTTGAATCAAATGAAAGTCAAATGCATTCAACAAAGCTAATTGAATAAAATGAAAGTCAAACACATTCAACCAAAGCTAATTGAATCAAATGAAAGTCTAATGCATTCTACAAAGATAATTGAATCAAATAAAGTCAAACACATTCAAACAAACCTTTTTGAATCAAATGAAAGTCAAATGCATTCATCAAAGCTAATTGAATAAAATGAAAGTTAAATGCATTCTACAAAGCTAATTAAATCAAATGAAAGTAAAACACATTCAAACAAAGCTAATTGATTCAAATAAAAGTCAAACACATTCAAACAAAGCTTTTTGAATCATATGAAAGTAAAATGCATTCAACAAAGCTAATTGAATAAAATGAAAGTCAAACATATTCAATCAAAGCTAATTGAATCAAATGAAAGTCTAATGCATTCTACAAAGCTAATTGAATCAAATGAAAGTCAAACACATTCAAACAAAGCTTTTTGAATCAAATGAAAGTCAAATGCATTCATCAAAGCTAATTAGATCAAATGAAAGTTAAATGCATTTAACAAAGCTAATTAAATCAAATGAAAGTAAAACACATTCAAACAAAGCTAATTGATTCAAATGAAAGTCAAACACATTCAAACATAGCTTTTTGAATCATATGAAAGTCAAATTCATTCCACAAATCTAATTGAATCAAATGAAAGTCAAATGCATTCTACAAAGCGAAATGAATAAAATAAAAGTAAAATTCATTCAAACAAAGCTTTTTGAATCAAATGAAGGTCAAATGCATTCAACAAAGCTATCAAATGAAAGTTAAATGGATTCTACTAAGCTAATTAAATGAAATGAAAGTCAAACGTATTCAAACAAAGCTAATTGAATCAAATGAAATTCTAATACATTCTACAAAGCTAATAGAATCAAATAAAAGTCAAACACATTCAAACAAAGCATTTTGAATCAAATGAAAGTCAAATGCATTCAACAAAGCTAATTGAATAAAATGAAAGTCAAACACATTCAATCAAAGCTAATTGAATCAAATGAAAGTCTAATGCAATCTACAAAGCTAATTGAATCAAATAAAGTCAAACACATTCAAACAAACCTTTTTGAATCAAATGAAAGTCAAATGCATTCTACAAAGCTAATTAAATCAAATGAAAGTAAAACAAATTCAAACAAAGCTAATTGATTCAAATAAAAGTCAAACGCATTCAAACAAAGCTTTTTGAATCATATGAAAGTCAAATGCATTCCACAAAGCTAATTGAACTAAATGAAAGTCAAAGGCATTCTACAAAGTTTATTGAATCAATTGAAAGTGAAAAGCATTCAAACAAAGCTAATTGAATCAATTGAAAGTCAAACCCATACAAACAAAGCTAATTAAATCAAATTAAAGTCTAATGCATTCTACAAAGCTAATTAAATCAAATGAAAGTCAAACACATTCAAACAAAACGTTTTGAATCAAATGAAAGTCAAACAGATTCAAACAAAGCTTTTTGAATCAAATGAAAGTCAAATGCATTTTTAAAAAGCTAATTGAATCAAATGAAAGTCAAATGCATTTTTAAAAAGCTAATTGAATCAAATGAAAGTCAAACACATTCAAACAAATCTAATTGAATCAAATGAAAGTCTAATGCATTCTACAAAACTAATTGAATCAAATAAAAGTCAAACACATTCAAACAAAGCTTTTTGAATCATATGAAAGTCAAATGCATTCAACAAAACTAATTGAATCAAATGAAAGTTAAATGCATTTTACAAAGCTAATTGAATCAAATGAATTCAAACTCATTCAAACAAAGCTAATTAAATCAAATGAAAGTCTTATGCATTCTACAAAGCTAATTGAATCAAATGAAAGTCAAATGGATTCTACAAGGCTCATTGAATGAAATGAAAACCAAACATATTCAAATAAAGCTAATTGAATCAAATGAAATTCTATTACATTATACAAAGCTTATAGAATCAAATGAAAGTTAAACACATTTAAACAAAGCTTTTTGAATCAAATGAAAGTCAAATGCATTCAACCAAGCTAATTGAATCAAATGAAAGTTAAACACATTCAAACAAAGCTAATTGAATCAAATGAAAGTCTAATGCATTCTACAAAGCTAATTGAATAAAATGAAAGTCAAACACATTCAAACAAAGCTTTTTGAATCAAATGAAATTCAAATGCATTCATCAAAGCTTATTGAATCAAACGAAAGTCAAATGCATTCTACAAAGCTAATTAAATCAAATGAAAGTAAAACACATTCTAACAAAGCTAATTGATTCAAATGAAAGTCAAACACATTCAAACATAGCTTTTTGAATCATATGAAAGCAAATGCATTCCACAAATCTAATTGAATCAAATGAAAGTCAAATGCATTCTACAAAGCGAAATGAATAAAATAAAAGTCAAATTCATTCAAACAAAGCTTTTTGAATCAAATGAAGGTCAAATGCATTCAACAAAGCTATCAAATGAAAGTCAAATGGATTCTACAAAGCTAATTAAATGAAATGAAAGTCAAACGTATTCAAACAAAGCTAATTGAATCAAATGAAATTCTAATACATTCTACAAAGCTAATAGAATCAAATAAAAGTCAAACACATTCAAACAAAGCATTTTGAATCAAATGAAAGTCAAATGCATTCAACAAAGCTAATTGAATAAAATGAAAGTCAAACACATTCAATCAAAGCTAATTAAATCAAATCAAAGTCTAATGCATTCTACAAAGCTAATTAAATCAAATGAAAGTCAAACACATTCAAACAAACCTTTTTGAATCAAATGAAAGTCAAATGCATTCATCAAAGCTAAGTAGATCAAATGAAACTCAAATGCATTTAACAAAGCTAATTAAATCAAATGAAAGTAAAACACATTCAAACAAAGCTAATTGATTCAAATGAAAGTCAAACACATTCAATCAAAGCTTTTTGAATCATATGAAAGTCAAATGCATTCAACAAAGCTAATTGAATAAAATGAAAGTCAAACACATTCAATCAAAGCTAATTGAATCAAATGAAAGTCTAATGCATTCTACAAAGCTAATTGAATCAAATGAAAGTCAAACACATTCAAACAAAGCGTTTTGAATCAAATGAAAGTCAAATGCATTCATCAAAGCTAATTAGATCAAATGAAAGTTAAATGCATTTAACAAAGCTAATTAAATCAAATGAAAGTAAAACACATTCAAACAAAGCTAATTGATTCAAATGAAAGTCAAACACATTCAAACATAGCTTTTTGAATCTAATGAAAGTCAAATGCATTCCACAAATCTAATTGAATCAAATGCAAGTCAAATGCATTCTACAAAGCGAAATGAATAAAATAAAAGTCAAATTCATTCAAACAAAGCTTTTTGAATCAAATGAAGGTCAAATGCATTCAACAAAGCTATCAAATGAAAGTTAAATGGATTCTACAAAGCTAATTAAATGAAATGAAAGTCAAACGTATTCAAACAAAGCTAATTGACTCAAATGAAATTCTAATTCATTCTACAAAGCTAATAGAATCAAATAAAAGTCAAACACATTCAAACAAAGCATTTTGAATCAAATGAAAGTCAAATGCATTCAACAAAGCTAATTGAATAAAATGAAAGTCAAACACATTCAATCAAAGCTAATTGAATCAAATGAAAGTCTAATGCATTCTACAAAGATAATTGAATCAAATAAAGTCAAACACATTCAAACAAACCTTTTTGAATCAAATGAAAGTCAAATGCATTCATCAAAGCTAATTGAATCAAATGAAAGTTAAATGCATTCTACAAAGCTAATTAAATCAAATGAAAGTAAAACACATTCAAACAAAGCTAATTGATTCAAATAAAAGTCAAACACATTCAAACAAAGCTTTTTGAATCATATGAAAGTAAAATGCATTCAACAAAGCTAATTGAATAAAATGAAAGTCAAACATATTCAATCAAAGCTAATTGAATCAAATGAAAGTCTAATGCATTCTACAAAGCTAATTGAATCAAATGAAAGTCAAACACATTCAAACAAAGCTTTTTGAATCAAATGAAAGTCAAATGCATTCATCAAAGCTAATTATATCAAATGAAAGTTAAATGCATTTAACAAAGCTAATTAAATCAAATGAAAGTAAAACACATTCAAACAAAGCTAATTGATTCAAATGAAAGTCAAACACATTCAAACATAGCTTTTTGAATCATATGAAAGTCAAATTCATTCCACAAATCTAATTGAATCAAATGAAAGTCAAATGCATTCTACAAAGCGAAATGAATAAAATAAAAGTAAAATTCATTCAAACAAAGCTTTTTGAATCAAATGAAGGTCAAATGCATTCAACAAAGCTATCAAATGAAAGTTAAATGGATTCTACTAAGCTAATTAAATGAAATGAAAGTCAAACGTATTCAAACAAAGCTAATTGAATCAAATGAAATTCTAATACATTCTACAAAGCTAATAGAATCAAATAAAGTCAAACACATTCAAACAAAGCATTTTGAAATCAAATGAAAGTCAAATGCATTCAACAAAGCTAATTGAATAAAATGAAAGTCAAACACATTCAATCAAAGCTAACTGAATCAAATGAAAGTCTAATGCAATCTACAAAGCTAATTGAATCAAATAAAGTCAAACACATTCAAACAAACTTTTTGAATCAAATGAAAGTCAAATGCATTCTACAAAGCTAATTAAATCAAATAAAAGTAAAACACATTCAAACAAAGCTAATTGATTCAAATAAAAGTCAAACGCATTCAAACAAAGCTTTTTGAATCATACGAAAGTCAAATGCATTCCACAAAGCTAATTGAATTAAATGAAAGTTAAAGGCATTCTACAAAGTTTATTGATTCAATTGAAAGTGAAATACATTCAAACAAAGCTAATTGAATCAATTGAAAGTCAAACACATTCAAACAAAGCTAATTAAATCAAATTAAAATTAAAGTCTAATGCATTCTAACAAAGCTAATTAAATCAAATGAAAGTCAAACACATTCAAACAAAACGTTTTGAATCAAATGAAAGTCAAACAGATTCAAACAAAGCTTTTTGAATCAAATGAAAGTCAAATGCATTCAACAAAGCTGATTGAATCAAATGAAAGTCAAATGCATTTTTAAAAAGCTAATTGAATCAAATGAAAGTCAAATGCATTTTTTAATAAGCTAATTGAATCAAATGAAAGTCAAACACATTCAAAACAAATCTAATTGAATTAAATGAAAGTCTAATGCATTCTACAAAACTAATTGAATCAAATAAAAGTCAAACACATTCAAACAAAGCTTTTTGAATCATATGAAAGTCAAATGCATTCAACAAAGCTAATTGAATCAAATAAAAGTTAAATGCATTCTACAAAGCTAATTGAATCAAATGAAAGTCAAACTCATTCAAACAAAGCTAATTAAATCAAATGAAAGTCTAATGCATTCTACAAAGCTAATTGAATCAAATGAAAGTCAAATGGATTCTACAAGGCTTATTGAATGAAATGAAAACCAAACATATTCAAATAAAGCTAATTGAATCAATGAAATTCTATTACATTATACAAAAGCTTATAGAATCAAATGAAAGTTAAACACATTTAAACAAAGCTTTTTGAATCAAATGAAAGTCAAATGCATTCAACCAAGCTAATTGAATCAAATGAAAGTCAAACACATTCAAACAAAGCTAATTGAATCAAATGAAAGTCTAATGCATTCTACAAAGCTAATGAATAAAATGAAAGTCAAACACATTCAAACAAAGGTTTTTGAATCAAATGAAATTCAAATGCATTCATCAAAGCTAATTGAATCAAATGAAAGTAAAACACATTCAAACAAAGCTAATTGATTCCAATGAAAGTCAAACACATTCAAACATAGCATTTTGAATCATAATGAAAGTCAAATGCATCCCACAAATCTAATTGAATAAAATGAAAGTCAAACCACATTTCAATCAAAGCTAATTGAATCAAATGAAAGTCTAATGCATTCTACAAAGCTAATTGAATTAAATGAAAGTCAAACACATTCAAAACAAACCTTTTTTGAATCAAATGAAAGTCAAATGCATTCATCAAAGCTAATTAGATCAAATGAAAGTCAAATGCATTAACAAAGCTAATTAAATCAAATGAAAGTAAAACACATTCAAACACAGCTAATTGATTCAAATGAAAGTTAAACACATTCAAACATAGCTTTTTGAATCATATGAAAGTCAAATGCATTCCACAAAGCTAATTAAATCAAATGAAAGTCAATGCATTCTACAAAGCGAAATGAATAAAATAAAAGTCAAATTCATTCAAAACAAAGCTTTTTGAATCAAATGAAGGTCAAATGCATTCAACAAAGCTATCAAATGAAAGTCAAATGGATTCTACAAAGCTAATTAAATGAAATGAAAGTCAAACGTATTCAAACAAAGCTAATTGAATCAAATGAAATTCTAATACATTCTACAAAGCTAATTGAATCAAATGAAAGTCAAACACATTCAAACAAAGCATTTTGAATCAAATTAAAGTCAAATGCAATTCAACAAAGCTAAATTGAATAAAATGAAAGTAAAACACATTCAATCAAAGCTAATTGAATCAAATGAAAGTCTGATGCATTCTACAAAGCTAATTGAATCAAATAAAGTCAAACACATTCAAACAAACCTTTTTGAATCAAATGAAAGTCAAATGCATTCATCAAAGCTAATTGAATCAAATGAAAGTCAAATGCATTCTACAAAGCTAATTAAATCAAATGAAAGTAAAATACATTCAAACAAAGCTAATTGATTCAAATGAAAGTCAAACACATTCAAATATAGCTTTTTGAATCATATGAAAGCAAATGCATTCCACAAATCTAATTGAATCAAATGAAAGTCAAATGCATTCTACAAAGCGAAATGAATAAAATAAAAGTCAAATTCATTCAAACAAAAGCTTTTTGAATCAAATGAAGGTCAAATGCATTCACAAAGCTATCAAATGAAAGTCAAATGGATTCTACAAAGCTAATTAAATGAAATGAAAGTCAAACGTATTCAAACAAAGCTAATTGAATCAAATGAAATTCTAATACATTCTACAAAGCTAATTGAATCAAATGAAAGTCAAACACATTCAAACAAAGCATTTTGAATCAAATAAAGTCAAATGCATTCAACAAAGCTAATTGAATAAAATGAAAGAAAAACACATTCAATCAAAGCTAATTGAATCAAATGAAAGTCTAATGCATTCTACAAAGCTAATTGAATCAAATAAAGTCAAACACATTCAAACAACCTTTTTGAATCAAATGAAAGTCAAATGCATTCATCAAAGCTAATTGAATCAAATGAAAGTCAAATGCATTCTACAAAGCTAATTAAATCAAATGAAAGTAAAATACATTCAAACAAAGCTAATTGATTCAAATGAAAGTCAAACACATTCAAATATAGCTTTTAGAATCATATGAAAGCAAATGCATTCCACAAATCTAATTGAATCAAATGAAAGTCAAATGCA